>NW_020944482.1:2534527-2600557 GCF_900497805.2 Vombatus ursinus | reverse complement strand
TAAACTAACTGTAAAAATGTAGTCAAGTTGGTTGGTCTCTTTGAGGTGCAAATGAGTCCATGGAGTGACTCAGAAAAGAAGCGGTAATGATGAAATATAAGCCATATCCTCTGGGTAACATTTTTAAAAGTCAGTTCAATGAGTCTAGGAAAAAACTTTAAAGAAAACATCCCATGTCCTGATGGAATGAAGAGAAAATGCATGGAGCTGAAGAAAGTTAAGTTATATATAAGAAGTCATGCAGAGCTGAAAAAGTGGAAGCACAGCCAGAGGTAACCACCATAAAGAAAGGAGACAAGACCCTTAGAGTTACCAAGATGAACCTAATTGAAAGTATCTTGGATCAGAGGCTGTGCTGCTGAAATACATTTAACATTCCAAGATAGTCATCCTGAATCTCCTTTCTCCCTTGAACTTTTTCCACCCATAGGCAATTGAGGTTAAGTGACCTGCTCAGGGTCACACAACTAGTAAGTGTCAGGTGTTTGGTCTGAGGCCATATTTGAACTCAGATCCTCCTGACTTCAGGGCCAGAGCTCTATCCATTACACCACCTAGCTGCCCCTTCCCTTGAACTTTTTTATAGCAGCCTGAAGTCTTATCCTCTGAGCACAGGAATATTTTAAACATTTACTTTATCTTTATGATGAGTGTTAACCACCAGCATCTACTAGTTAGGATATGTTTATTGGAAATACAGTTGCGAAGAGACCACTAAGACCAGGAAGAGATATAGATAGAACACTGAGATGTTAGGTCAGAATCACTCCCTGGCAGAATACTCAGAGATAAAGGATAAAAAGGATTATAGAACCTTTTTTACCATTTCTCAGGGAGGAGAATGAGTGTTTGCACTGAGAAACCTGTCTGACCAACAAGTCAGAAGTTGGATGAGAAGCAAACAGAAATGTGTGAACAACCCTAATCACATCATAACACACCAGCACTGCTATATCTACAAGTAGGATCATTGAGCTTGTTTCCCTGAGATTAAACAATTCTGTTCTGATCTACAACATTTGAAATCTAAATGTTAAACCTGAAATAACTACCTAGATTTCTTGGGAGAATACCATATTTAAAAGCTACCAGATCATATCTGCTACTCAGATCTCTGTCTCTCTCTCTGTCTCTCTCATCATTTCATCAGGTGGTTAAGGATACCACTCTACTTGCAATTGCATAATGTATGCATAAACCTTTAATTCTAGTAGATCTGACCCTAAGTACAATGCTGAGACTTTTGTTTCTTCAACAAGGATAACTAATGGAAAGCCAATATGTCCTTTGTTACCTACACAATGTCAAGAGATTAGAAAAAGTCTCGGGGCAGCTAGGTGGTGCAGTGGATAGAACACCTGAATTCAGGAGGACCTGAGTTCAAATCCAGCCTCAGACACATAACACTTACTAGCTGTGTGACCCTGGGCAAGTTACTTAACCCCACTGCTTAGCCCAAAAAAAAAGGAAAGAAAAGAAAAAGTCTCCCTCTATTCGTAGGATGGGTAGCTCGGTGCCACAGTGGAGAGTGCCAGTCCTGAAGTGAAGAAGACCCGAGTTCAAATCCAGCTTCAGACACTTACTAGCTGTGTGACCCTGAGCAAGTCACTTAACCATGTTTGCTTTAGTTTCCTCATCTTTAAAATGAGCTGTAGAAGGAAACAGGAAACTACTCCATTATCTTTGCCAAGAAAACCCCAAATGGGGTCACAAAGAGACTAAATAACAAGAACCTTGTATGTTGGTGGGGCCCTTATAAATGTGTCACAGTATGTACCACTGAAAAGAGGGAAGGAAATAAACATTTATATTGTGCCTTTTAAATACCAGACAGTGAGCAAAGCATTTTATAAATGTCTCATTTTATTAAAATAACCTTGGGAGATAGGTATTGTTATTATCCCCATTTTACAACTGAGGAAACTGAGGCAAACAGAAGTTAAGTGACATGCCTAGTGTCACACAACTAGTAAGTGTCTGAGGCCAAATTTGAACTCAGGTCCTTCAGACTCCAAACCCAGTGCTCTATCCACTATACCATCACCTTTATCCACTACCTCCAAAATGAAAAATCTTTATCAATGATATTATATATCCATCAAAGTACTGAAATTGTTTTCTCTCTCAATCTTTATCTAAATACTGTTTTTTTAAAGTCTAACCTTAAATTATCACTTTCAAGCTCTAGTGCCATTACAAGCAATAGTAATTGTCACGCATTTTTACAAGTCTTTCTACTTTTCAAAGTGCTTTCATAGATATCTCATATCAAATTAATTCCATTCCTTTGATTATGTAAACTGACCTTGCCAGAGACCCTCACCTAGTAACTTGTTTTGTGAAACAAAGTATCACTCTATTATAAGTGATACTCATATTCCAATTTATCTATTTGATTAGTTTGGGGTTTTGTATTTTTTGTACTGAATTTTCCTAACACAGGTCAGAGGCAGGGTGGTGGTATGGAAAGAACAATGCATTTGGAATCAAAGAATTTCATTTTGCATCCAAGCACTACTACTAGTGTGACCTTGAACAAGCCACTTAACTTACCTGCCTCAGTTTTCTAATCTTTATAAAATGGCATGTTTGGTTGATAGAAGTTGGTTTCTAAAGTTTCTTACATTGCTAAATCTTATGATCCCCCTTAAAGGAAGCATTACTTCATCTCAATGGGACCACTGGCCAGCTATGTCATAAGCACAAGAATACAAATCCCCAATATGTTCTTGTTTACAACTCCTCTTCCCCAAAACCCTGTAAGCTAGAACTGGCACATGATTTCATATAAGGGAAAACCAAACCTAAAATATTTATGGGGGAAAATGCTTTGAAAATGAAATAAGAGAAATGCCCTTCATAATTCAAGATACTATAAACTAAAGAGGCAGAGTGGCTGGAAGAAAGCACTGGCCCAAAATTCAAGAGATTTAGGTTCAGGACCTCAGGCCTATGACTACCTCTTCCATATTGCTTCTTTCCCTGAGGACAGGTGACCCAACAAGAAGCTTATGATGGATTGAGAAGGATGTTTTCAGTCTTGAAGGCAACCTTGTGAGCTTCAGGGTTTGGGAGTAATGAGTCCCTCAGTCAGTACCAGTTGCACTAAGGAAGGTATACCCTTTGTTTATTACAGTGTTCTTGGAGGAGAAAATTATCACAGAAATTAAGAGGAGCTCAACGTCTGACATGGCTTGCCAGAACATATAAACCGGAAGGGACATGGTACAGAACCAAGATGAAGATGAAATTGATTGAGATGTCTCATCAAAATGTCTCATTTTGACATTTTATTCTTTTGTTTTTCTTGTGTGTTTTTTGTTTTGTTTTGAGCTAGGCAATGGGATTAAATGACTTGCCCAGGGTCACACAGTTAGTAAGTATTATGTGTTTGACATCAAATTTGAACTCAGGTCCTCCTGAATCCAGGGCTGGTTCTCTAACCACTGCACCACCTAGCTGCCCCATATTTTGACATTTTAAATATCAATTTCCCAGAAAAAAAGTGTGCTTTGTTCCAACAAACCTCTTTTGTGTGTGTGTATGTGTGTGTGTGTGTGTGAACCTCTTGTGGTCAGAAATCAGAAATACATCAATAGGCTAAGACCTTTGCACTGAATCTGACTAGGTAAAACTTAATAGGGATAAATATAAAGTACCACACTTGCTTTAAAAAAAAAAATCAACTGCATAAATACAGGAGAAGGAGGCCTGTATGGGACAATAGTTTCTTTGGAAAAGAACTATGACATGGAAGCCAAAAAAGTTAACAAAATCAGGCAGTATTAAAGAAGGCAAAATGTCCCCCAGACTAGGGAGGTAATAGTTTCAACTGTACTTTGTCCTGGTCAGCTGGCACTGGAATTTTATGTTCACTTCTGGGAAACATATTTTAAGCAAGGTATTGCTAAGCTGGAGGATATTCCAAAAATAGGAGTCAGGACAGTGAAGGGACTAGAAACCATGCCATTAGAAAATCAGTTGAAGGAACTAAAAAAATAGCCTATAGAAAAGATTCTGTCTTTCTTTTTGGGGGGTGGAGTAGGGGATGGGGAGGACATGAGAGCTGCCTTCAAGGATTTAAAGGGCTAATACATGAAAGGGGAATTAAATTTGTTCTCCTCGGTCCCAGAGGAGCAACAGATAAAAGTTGTAGTTTCATTCAATATTAAAAAAAAATTTTTTTAAAGAGAAATACCTAAATGTGATGTGCCTGGGAGAGGAGGCTGGGCAGAAGGAGACATCTCAGTAGGTTCTTCCTCACTGGAGGTATTCACGGAGAAATTACATAACTATTTAACAGGGATACTGTAGCAGTGATTCTTGCTCAGGTAGGACTGGTCTTGATCATTTCTGAAGGTTCTTCCACTTCTGAGATTCTATGTTTGTGTATAAGTAGGTAAATTCTCCCCCAACAATAAACTGAAGGTCTGACTTCTGGGCATTCAGCAATGTTTGTCTTTCTGCTATGGCCAAGTAATTGTTATCTGTGCTGAAAGCATAAATTGGTCTTCCTTCTAAAACAGAAGGCAGGGGCAGCTGGGTGGCCCAGTGTATATAGCAACAGCCCTGGAGGAACTCAGGAGGACCTGAGTTCCAATCTGGCCTCAGACACTTACTAGCTATGTGACCCTGGGTTAACCCCAATTGCCTCCAATTTAAAAAAAAAAGGCAAAGGAGGGGTTGAAGAATTCTACAGATCATCAAGGAGAATGAAGTATTTCTTAAAAATTACAAAAGAGTAGATTCGAGGTAAGAGCAGAGTTGAAAAATATCTGAAGAGACAGAGAGGAATTCTGGCCTGTGGCAAGAGTTTGGAGCGCTGAAGGATGTAACAAAATCAACTACTACGTGAAAAATGCCCCCAAAGTACTAATAATAAGAGAAAAAGCAAATTAAAACAGCTACAAGTTTTTTATCTCAGAAGCAATTGGGTGGTGCCAGGAGGACTTCAGTTCAAATTCTGCCTCAGACACTTAGTAGTTGTGCGTGCCCTCTGTGATCACAGGCGAATCATTCTCAGTTTTAGTCTTCTCATTTGTAAAGTAGACATAATGACAGCACCTACTTCACAGGGTTGTTGTGAGGATAAAATGAGACAATATATATATAAAACACTTTACAAAGCCTACAAATAAATAAACCTTATAAGAGCTATATTATTGCTATTAGCTATTATTACTTCACAACCAGCAAACTGGCAAAGATGACAAAAAAATTGAAACGTCAAGCTGGAGGTGGTAAGGGAAGATAGGAATACTAATACAAACAATAATAATAATAATTGGTAGAGATCTAGATTGCTTCATTTATCTTGGAAGATAATTTGGAATTATGTGAGAAAGGTAAATAAAAATACCACAAGGAGGTCAAAGTAGCACTTTTTACAGTAGCAAAGAACAAAGTAGGAGCTCATCAACCTAGAAATGACAAACTGTGGTATGTGAAGGTAGTCAAATATTATATCACTGAAAGAAATGGTGAATATGAGTTCAGAGGAACATGGAAAGATTTAAATGAAATGATGCAATGTAAAGGAAGCAAAAGATCAATATGTACAAAGATAGCAATAATTTTTTAAGAGCACAAAAAATAAGTCAAATTCTAAGCATCTGAAATGGCCAAGCTTGATCACAGAGAACGTAGAATGAAACATACCATCCTTCTCTTGACGGAGAGTCAGGGGACTATGGGAACAGAGTTTGGCCTACGCTGTCAGGAAGGAACCTAGAAATTACTGCCAAGGATTATGCTAAAAAAAAAAAAACTAATTGATGTTGAGGAAGTTTGGTGGTGCTATAGATAGAGCACTGGTCCAGAAGTCAGGAAGGCCTGAGTTCAAATCCAGCCTCAGACACTTACTAGCTGTGTGACCCTGGGCAAGTCACTTAACCCCTATTGCCTCTTAAAAACAAACAAACAACTAATTGACATTAATTAGTTAGTTGGAACTAGGGTGTTAAGTCATTGGCTATTAACAATATGATCAACACCAGAATAGGGGTACAAGCCAATAGCAGTAGAGAGTCACCCCAATTCCTGAGAGATATCCTAAAATCCTGCTCTGGTAGTTAGGCCAAAATGATGAAATATGTGAAGCTGAGAGGAGGGGGCCTTCAATTACTCATTTGATGGCTATTTGTGCCAAAAGTAGAGCAGTTTGGTTTGCATTAATGATTATTTCATTTATCAAAAGGTGGAAAGGGGAATTTCTGGAACTGATTCTCTCCAACCAAGAATAACCAAGAAATTAGAGGAACATTGAGGGGAAAGTGTCTACTCAATATTGGATCTGTGAAAAGTCATGCCTAGCCTGACATGTACCCTAGACTTGGGGAAAGTAGATTTCAAAGGATTCAGAGAAAGAACAGGTAGACTCCTATAGTCTAATATTCTATAGCGGAAGTGAGCCCAAGAGGGATAGGAGGCTCTCAGGAATTGAATTCTGAAAACATAAAGAAAAATAATTCTAATGATGAAGAAAATGGGAAGTTGTACAAAGAAACAAATCTGTATGAACAAGAAACTCATCAACTAATAGATTTTTAAAAGACATGTAGAGAAGACAGAAGCAAAAGCATATAACTAAAAATAAATAGAAATTGTGGCATGGTCCTATAACAATAGATTCCAAATGAATAAAGCTAACACCAAAAAAAAAAGATTAGAGGCTGGGGAAGGGGTAGGGGTGAGGAGTGGAGGTGGTAGTTAAGCTACTTTTGATGAAAGAAGGGGAGAGGGGTTGGGGAGTTGATGATAACCGATTATGGAAGGAAAGCAGTACTACCCAATTCCTCTTTCGCTACTAGTTTCTCTGCCAAGAAGAACCTTTGAGCTATAAAAAAAGAGGGGAAAAGTTTCTATAGAAAGATGAAACTCAATATAAGTAAGAGAGCATTTGGATGCCCTGATGAGTTCAAATCACCTGGTCCATATGAATTATATATAGCCCAGATTATTGAATGAAGTGGAAAATATGATCCCTGAGCCAGTCAATGATCTTTGAAGATTACTGAAAATAGGAAAGATGCTACAAGACTGGGGAAAGGCAAATGTCCTTATTTTTTTTTAAAGGGAAAAGTGTGGGTCTGCAAACTATAGCCAAGTGAATTTGACTTTCATTTCCAGAAGAAAGAAACAAATAAACAAACAAACAAATGAAGGAAGGAAGGAGGAAAGGAAAGAAGGAAGAAAGGAAAGAAAGAGGAAAAAAGAAAAGAAAAAAGTTTAGAATATATTAATAAAGAGAGGGAGTATGGTGTAGTGGATAAAAAGTCAGCCTTAAAGTCAAGAAGAGCTGGGTCCAATTCCTACCTCTGACATATACTTATACAATTTGTGTGACCCTTAGCAACTAACTTAGCCTCTCAATGCTCTAGGTCACTCTCAAATACTATAAGTTAGAGAAGATGATAGCCTACATTAGTAGGATTTTCAGATCCAGGCCCTATCCCTATCATTAAAGGAATAATCACTGAATATCCAGAAAAGGAAACAGTGATCAAAAGCTAACATGGCTTCATCATGAATAGACAAGGCCAAACTAACCTCATTTCCTTTTCTGAAAGAGTTATTCATACTATCATAGTATTAGAACTATAGTGTATCTAGATTTCCAAGTGTTTACCAACATCTAATTCCCACTGGCGATAAGATGTGGACTACTATGTAGAATATGGCTGTGTAGAACAAAAATGGCTATTAATGGCTTGATGTCAATTTAAAAAAATCTTTAGTGGAAAGCACCTAGATATGATGTCTGAAGTAGAAATAATGTTTCCTATGCTGCTTAGCATTTTTTCCAGTGGTCTGGATAAAATGGTGGAGTGGCTAAATGGCAGTGCATATGAAAGAGCTATTGAGGTTTTATTAAACTATAAGCTAAATTGCATGACATGGTAGCCAAAAAAGCTAATGTGATTTTAAGCTAATTGAGAAAGATTCAGCCAGAAATAAGGGAAGTCACAGACCTTTAATATCCTGCTCTGATCAACAGAATATTGTGTTTAGTGCTGAATGCCACATTTTAGGGTAGAATGATAAGCTGAAGGGTATCTGGATGAATGTAAACAGGATAGAAAATGGTTTGGAGATCATGACATATAAGGATTAGTTGATGGAAAGGCTAGCCTACTGCAAATAATTTTTAAGAGTGGAGGGTGGGATACAATATCTACATTCAGATATTAGAAACACTAGTGTGGAAAAGGAATTAGATTTATTCTGTTTGGCCCCAGAGTACAGAACTAGGGGCTATAGGTGGAACCCACAAGGAAGCAGATTTTGGTTTAATGTAAGAAAAAGCTTTCTAACAATTAGAGATAACCAAAAGTCAAATGAGCTGCTTCTCAAGGTAGTGAGTTACCATCATTATAGTTCTAAAAACATATGTTGGGTTTACACGTTGGGGATACCTTAGAGGCAATTTTTCGGTCACGTATGTATTAGATTATGTGACTTCTAAGTTTCCTTCCAACTCAGATCCTATAGTTTTTTGTTTTTTGTTTTTTTTTGTGAGGTAATCGGGGTTAAGTGATTTGCCCAGGGTCATACAGCTAGTAAGTGTCAAGTGTCTGAGGCCGGATTTGAACTCAGGCCCTCCTGACTCCAAGGCTGGAGTTTTATCCACTGCGCCATCTATTTGTTCTGAGATTCTATAGTTCTGATTGAGATTCTCTGTCCCAGGAAATTTCATCTATAGTCATTATTGGAATTTTTCTAGCATTGGTCTCATGATCCTTCCAGTCCCCAACCAAACAAATATCAATAGGACTGTTTTCAAATCACCAACTATGGTCCTCAAATGGTTGTTTGACGTCCCTCTGTACAACGGCATAAAAGCAAAGGTGTAAATTACCCAAGAGTCAATTCTTCTTAGTTCTCTTTTTGGGGTTTGGTTGTTAAAACCAACAAACCCAGACAAATAAGCTACAATTGCCCCTTCCCATCCCTGTTCAACCCCAGAAGAGATTCCCATGTTTCCAGAATGAAACTGAAAAGCTTTAGAGTACGTCTGCAAGTTCTTAATCACCTCTCCAAAGCAGGTTAAGCACTTACCTAGGAAACCAGAACACTAAGCTGTTTGTCTAAGAGCTCAGATCACTGCTGCTACTTCCCTATCCTCCCCTCTTCTCCAAAGGTACTCTCACTACCCCACTTCCTTCTCTCATTCAGCTTTCCTATGCTGCTCCCTTCCTCCAGTCTAACTTTTCCCATCCTTTCACTCTTGCCCCCACCAACAAGCTGCTCATTGCCCTGTGGGTGAACCTTCCCCAGCTGTGGCTCAGAGTAGTATAGGGACTAAAGAAATACCCATTTTTGTGTTCCCATAAATAGTGAGGCAACTCTTGTTCTGGTGGATACACCACTTGAATTCTTCCTTGCAGATTCGCTGAGCTCCTAGCACATTGCAAGATGGGCAGAGTAAGCCATTGGAATCATTTTTTTAGTTATTTCCTCCTCTGACAAAGCAGGTGACAAGGGTCTGTTCCATTCCTCTTTCAAGTCTTGCCATGAAAATGGTGGCAGCAAATGTTGCTGCCCTGAAAGTTCAGATGTAAGAGGTTCATCTGTCTTAACCTCAGCATTTCTTTTTCCTTTGTCTTCATTCCTGGCTTCTGCACATGATGGACAACTTAGACTACTGGAGCTGTTTTTTTGAACTTCTGAGTGTGCCCTCTTAGATCCTTCAAAGAAAAAAAAAGTAAAAAGGAAGATGACTCTTTACAATACCTCTCTTTCCTCGTGTTCTCTACACTGAACCATACTTAGAAATTTTTTAGCTTCTGGTAAGACTAGGTTTCTATCCCCACAAAAATCAATTCAATCTCAGGCCCTAATTAACACCATTTAAGAATAATAACACCTTACATTTGTAAATAGTGTTTTACAATTTCCTAAATATTGTCCCAAACACTATCATATTCCATCTAAACAACAACTTTGTGAGGAAGGATGTAAAGTAAAATCTCCATTTTACAGATGTGGACACTGAGGCCCACAGAGATTGAAAAAAATTGTTAAATATCACAGAATCATCCAATCTCAGAGACAGACAGAACCTTAACTGTCATCTAGTCCCATCTATATCTGAACAGGGATCCCTTCTACAATATCTCTGACAAGCGTCTTTCCAGTCCCCACTTAAATACCTGAAATGATAGAGAACTTGTGTCCTCTCAAGGCAGCCAATTCTACTTTTAAACAGCTCTAAGCATTAGAAAGCTTTTCCTTATATCCGACTGGAATCTGCTTCCCTGTAACTTGCATTCAATGCACTTTAGGTTTTTGCTACCTGTGTCACCTTGAAAAAATCATTTAACTTCTCTGGGCCTCCATTTCCTCACCTGTAAATTGAGAGAGTTGAATTCAGTGGCCTTTAAGGGCCCTTCTAGATCTAAATCTATGGTCCTATGATCCTAAGAAAGATAATGAGAGAGGGAAAAAGGTTATATAAAATATTCTGCCACTGTTTTTACCCATTTATTCCCAAAAGTACAATGAAGAACAGAAACTGTCTCACCTCAAAACTCAACTGCTACAAGCCCTTTCCACTATAAACATAAACCATTCTAACAGAGCCAAAATCAGCGATAGCTGGGGAGAAAGGGAGGTATCATGATGCCTACAGGGTTTTCTTTGTTTCCCCAACACCCACAAAGGCTAAGAAGGATATCTTCCTTGGTGAGCAGAAGCTTAGAGTAAGTAGGAATCTCAGCATGGCATAAAGGAATGAGTCTCAATCCAAGAGAATTGGGTTCTAGTCCCATTTCTGTAAGTAATTAAGGGTTGCCTAAAGAGCAATAGATGAACAAATGGCAGTAAATAGGAATAGGCTACAAACATTACCAACCAAGAAGAAGAATGGCTTAAAGGCTATCATCACTGGGATGTAGAAAGATCAAGGTCATTATGTCACCTTGAGTTATTCCTTTCTCCTCATATAAAGTAAGCAGGTTGGACTGGATGATCTCTGAGTTCCCTTCCAGTTCTTGAGGGTAGAAACAACTTAAAATGTTTGTCTTTGAATTTCCAGTACCTACCACAGTGCTTTGCACATAGTAGGCTCTGAACAAATACCTCTTAGGTTGAATTGACCTCTGTGATTCTGGGCAAAAATCAAGTATTTAACAGGAAATTTTACAGTTAAAGAAAGTTGGGTGTAGGGTTAGGCAGAGCTATAATACCTACCTGATATGATAATGGGAAAAAAGGGAACACTCCCTCTCTACCTCTGATGTCCACAATGCCAGTCAAAAAAGCTTAATTTAGTGATCTTTTAATTACTAAAGTAACTTAAATTCCCCAGGACAAGAAAGCCTTAAGTTATATGTTATTGCCCCTTACAGTGGAATGACTCCCTTCCTTTACCATAAGACTCCTGAAAAGGGGGAAATGAGGAAGATGAAGTGATAGGAAGGGGAAAGGGGAAGAATTAGGAGGCAAATTTCAAGCCCCCTCATTAAACATAAGAAAAAATCAGTGACATTTCATTATTTATTCCGGTTGGGGCATGGGAGAAGTATAAAGGGGAATTAAACCCAAATCCAAAATCTAAATTTATTCATTTATATTATATTTAGTATATATTACTCATTTATATTAATTATATTTATTCACTCAACAAACAATTACCATGTGCAAGGTATTATTAATCTCTGAAGATCCAATGATGAAAACAATACAGTACCTGTCCTCAAGGAATTTACAATCAGAGAATTCTGAAGCTGGAGTCAAGCACTACCAATCATTAACTACTTGACTTTTGGATAAGGCATTTCCCTTCTCTGGATCTCAGTTTCTCATCTATAATATAAATGGTGCTGGATGTGATGATGCCTAAGGTCCATTCTAACTTCAAAATTATGTAGCTCTTATTCTAATGAGTTAGCCTAGCATAATGATTAGAAAGCTGGCCTTGAAGTCAGAAAAACCAAAGTTTCCAGTCCTGTCTCAGACACCTACTAGCTGTATGATCCTGTGATGACAGAAACTTACATACTGATTATTACTCCATATCAATGAAATCACAGGTCTAGACCCACTCTCCAAAAAAAGATCTTAATAGAAGGGAGAGTTTTGATTTTCCTGTCCCTGTGTTCCACACAACCCTCCTTACAGTCATTCCTTCTTCTTGGTAGAATATTTCTATCCACAAGTCCCTTCTGACTCTGTGGAACCTCAGAACAGCCAGCCCACAGAAGAGGAGTTAACTTAGGACAGAAGCAGCACAGTCAGCCCTCACTACTGAACCAGGCACTGGAATTTCTGGTTTCTGCTCCAAATCTACCTGAACCCCACACACTCCCACCACTATCACCACCAACATGTGATCTGCAGAGTATAGACTTCTGCTCTAGGTTTCCATTTCTTTCTTCCTCTGAAGGGCCTCAAAGGCAGCAAAGTGAGCCTCTGGCCACAAAAAGAACATAGGTTCACAAGGTCCCTCCCAGAATGAGAAAAATTTCCCTTCTCCCTAGCCTCCAGATTCCAGGTCCTTCAAGAAGGAAAGGCTGTCTAATGTCTATCTTCTCTCACCTGTAACAAGAAGGGTGAGGGCAATGGTGATGAGGAGCCACTTCATGGCTAATGGCAACCTTCCTGCCTCTTTCTTAGTTGGAGCCTGGGAAGACAGAAAATGGTAAAAGGAGTAGAAGCCCTTAACAAAGGATATAATTATAACAAAAATCCCCATGGAGTAGTGAGAGAGTAGCTGATCCTTGACTCAGATTCTTATCCTGTGTCCTGGACACAGGGCTTATTTCATACTCTACTGGAATTTTCTAGGGGAAAAAAAAAGTCACCCTATGAATTGGTGACTAGACAAGGCAACCATGAGAAAAACAGCAGACAAACCTGAGAGGTCAAAACAACTTCTCCCCTAACCCCTTTCTGCATACTCATTCTGGCTCTGGAACAGGAGAATCTGGGTTCAGATCCTGACTCTAACCCCTACTACATGTGTGACCTTTGGGCAAGTCACTTAACCTCTCTGAGCATCGGTAAATCTATCTGTAAAATGATTGGGGTTGGACTTCCACTTCTAAATATATGCTCCTCCTGACTGAGCTCTGGGTTTTGACTCAGACCTAACTTTCAACTTCCCCAACAATTTATCACATATCAACCATGTTGCCAGGGTCACCTCTAAAGAGGTTGTTAAATTTTCAATGTGAGCATTTACACCTTGGAAATAATAAGAATAATGGCTAACATTTATATAGCACTTCCTACGTACCAGAGCAGCCAAGTATTGTGCTATGTGTTTTGCAATTATTATCTCATTTGATCCTCAAAACAACCCTGGGAAGTAGGTGCTATTATCATCCCCATTTTACAGATAAGGAAATTGAGGCAAACAGAGGTTAAGTGACTTGCTCAGGGTCACATAGCTAGTAAGAATCTGAGGCTATATTTGAATTCCGTTCTTCCTGACTCCAAGCCCAGGACTCTATTCACTGTGTGCCACATAGTTGCCTATTAAACAAATACTGCAAATAAGGTGCTCGTTTATTGTTTTGTTGATTGTTCAATTTGAGAAAGTGGTAAAAATGTTAACAATGCAGGTTAAACTTATAAGTATGTCTTGCATATTTTTTTGCAGAGAGTCAGTTGTTAAACCTTGCTAGCACATCCCTGTGCTAGGTCCTGGTGGACACACAAATAAATAATACACTTCCCTCTGACTCAGGGAGCTCATAAGTTGGTGAGCTGTGACCGATAAATTTTTGTTATTCTTTTCTTTCCTAGAAAAGAACTTTGTAGATTATCAAGCGCACCTAATGGCATCCAGAAATCATACCTAGTTGCTGACAATAAAGAAATTATATACAAATCTCTTTACAAGGAAAAAAACAGTCTGTTATGGATTCACATGATCACAGACAGAGTCAAAAGGGACCTTAGAGCTCACTGAGTTCCACTCCCTCATTTTACAGACGAGGAATCAGAAGCTCAGAGAGATTACGGTCTAAAAGTCATTTGTCCTCGTTCACCCTATTCATGTATACAGGATGCTTGAGGGTGTACAGAGGGTAACCTCCAACGGTTTCTTTCCCATGAAAAAATAAATGGAGAAATTCTAGAAGAAAAAAATGGCCTAGATTACCTGCCTGTGATCTCTTTTAACTCCAGCATACTATAATTACCATCTTTCCATAAAAAGCCTAAGATCCCGGGATCTCAATACCTATGAGAAACTATCACTTCAAAGATTTCTCTCGGCTAAAGTCCCAAAACTTCCCAGGGAGAACCCAGCTAACACTTTCTCTAGATGAAGCAGAAGATGAATATGTCTTGCTCTTGGGGCAGGAATATAGATAGGTCTGACCTATATTATATAGTAGAAAGGAAAGGGAGAAAAAATGAGACTGACAGAAACTGAAAAGCAGAAACCATCTAACACAGGGAGACAAAGGGAAAGATCAAGATGAAAAGAAATGCCTGAACATAGAGACACCAGACAGAAAATGGGAAGTGCAATTAATGAAGACAAAAGAGTATGAGGCAGAAATATAATGGAATGAGAAAAAACTGGGAGCCAACTTAGCAGAGACTAAGGAAACAGAAACAGAGGAACAAAGAAACATCTAGAAGGGTAAAGAAAGAAAACAAGAGACAAAATCCTGCACAGAGATATATTTTACATACCTACACTGAGTTTTTCTTCACTCACAAAATCCCAGAATCAATAGACTTTATTTCAAAGGCAGAGGAAGAGTGATTGTAGAATTAAGTAAAAATGAGAGGAAGAATCCTAACCTCACTTCACTGGGCTCTTTTAAAGGCAGCCTGATTTTCAAAAAAAAAAAAAGTTACGTTGTCTATAGTTTCAGAATATATTGTATGGTTTCACTTATCTCATTGGTCCCCAGACTGCCCCTTCCCTTGACTCTGAACCAATGAGGCCATTGTTGCTGCCTCAACCTCTTTCCTCCTCCTCCTTTTCCCATTCTCATCAAAAATCAGGGAAGCACAAATAGCAGAATGTTAAAGTGAAAGATCATCTTCTAGTGCCTTTATTTTGCAAGTAAGACAACTGAGGCCCAGAGGGGTAAATAATATTGACCAAACCAATCAATATTTTAACTGAGTAATTGGCCTAGCATCTGACAACTGGATAGAGATGCCAAGGACTAGTACCCAGGTATTTTCTCTCTACAGGTCGATATCTATGTTGCTATTTCAGTTATTTCTGATTCTTTATGACCCCTTTGGGGATTTTCTTGGCAAAGATACTGGAGTGCTTTGCCATTTCCTTTTCCAGCTCATTTTACAGATGAGGAAACTGAGGCAAACAGGGTTAAGTCACATGTCCAGGGTCACACAATTAGTGTCAGGGACCACATTTGAACTCAGGTCTTCCTGACTCCAGGCCCAGCAGTCACCCACTGCACCACCTACCTTCCCTTTCAATGTTCGTGTCTTCTGTTAAAATGACAAGAACAACAAGCTATTTTTCTCCCTTCCTTGTAATAACATATGGCTCATTTAACTTTTTGGTCCTTGACTCATTAATCCCAAGGAGGGGAGGGGGGCAAAGGGGGACTTACTGGGAAACTTGAGGTGAGGGGAAGGCAAGAGAGCTTGCAATGTCACAAATCCTATATGCCCCCTCTCAATTTTGGTTGTTTGTTTGTTGTCCTTTGTTCTCAGAGGACCAAAATGACATCACTATATAGGAGTCCAGTCAATGTAATGTTGAAATCTCTGAAAAATCTCTGAAAGCTGCCCACTCTTTTTTTGCTCAACCCAGCTTTCTCTCTAAATTAGCAACAAATCGGTCCTGCTTGGAGAAGTGCTCTAATCTGCTGACATTAATTCTTCTGGTAGTTGTCTTGCCTTGGGGCCACCACTTTTGCTGAATTCAAATATTTTGCTTGGAGAGGATAAATCTATGATCAGTCCAGCACTCTATACTATACACTGTGTTTGTCACTCTCACACCCTGTTTGTCTCTTCTCCTTACAATGACATAGTCTATTAAATGCCATTGTTTGGTGTAAGAGTGAGGAGGAGGAGGAGGAGGAAGAGAAGGAGGAGGAGAAAGGTGAGAGGGAGGGGTAGGAAGGTGAGAAGGAGGGGGAGAATGGAGATGGGGAAGAGGAGTGGGAAAGGGAGGGGGAGGAGGGAAGAGAGGAAGGAAAGGGGGAGGGGAGGAGCATACCCCAAATAGATTGGCCCTCAGACTTGGGTCACTCCCACTATCTGCTTCCATCACTCCTGACATGTGTGAATAAAGTGGAGAAAATATGCAATCTTTCTGACTTGATCTACTACAAATTTATGTTACACACCCTTGACTTGGCCCTCACTACTAGACAACCCATCTACATTTCCTTTATCAATTCATTAATTCCTCTTCCTACAGTGGCTCTTCCAAACCTTTTCATCCCTCCTGAAACCTTCCATGGCTCCCTCCAACCCCATCCTCTTAGCTGAAAATCTTGCTTCATATTTTACAGAAAAAAAAAATTTGAGAACCACGAGTACCTTTTCTCCTCCTCCTCATATTACTTTCTCTAGAGTCCTCACCTCTTAGGTGTAGCTCTCTGCTGAGCTCTAAGAATCATTTCCTTTCTAGAGTCTGGCACTTACCTGTCATAAAGGATTAGAATTACTAAAGTCACCATTGTCCTTAGGTGATCGTTCTTGAGTGTTCCTAGATAGCTTCACCTTTCCTCCTATGGTCCTTATCATGGAAACCTATACTATTATCCAGGTCCTGAAGTGTGTATATTTTTCCTGTCAAACATTATGAAAGAATACATATTTTCATTCTAAGTGTGTCCATCTCTTTTTCAAAATCATCCAAGACATTAGCATTCATCTATTAATATCACTTCTGGAATTTGAATCAATTTTAAACTTTCAATGTATTTAGATTCTTCAGCTTTAACTTATTTAGATTTAAGTAACTCAATTTCTACTCTTATTTCATTTATTCTGTGTTTAGGAATTAAGCTATTTCTTATGATTACCCTACACTGATCTGTAATACAATGTTATTTATCTTGGAATTAATACTATAGCTGATGAAAAGAAATATGAGTTCTTATAAATGGTAAGATGGTTTAAATTTTGCTATACGGTCCTGGTGCATAATAAAATCATTCATATCTTCAGTCCACTTTATGCTTATTCATGGTCTACCCAACATAGCAGTCAAGGCCCTCTACACTGCAATAATCCCAGAAGGTGGGGTATTGGCATATCTAATGTATTCCAGTGTATCTTGCCTTCATGTCAAACCAGAACATGAAAGAGCACTATTTATCATCCTCATCAAGCTGATTATCATAATGATTCCAAGCAGAGCCAACCTGTAACTCTATGCTGCCCTGTCTGTATCTTAGATTCATAGTAGGAGTTATATTACCCTGGCGAGCATCCTAACTCAGTAGCATCCCTTGAGCCTAACTAGCAAGAACTTCAAATTCCTACTACACTTCCACAGCTTCTATAGTGGTCTCACGGAACACAGAGTTACATGACCTGACTGGCATTTTGCTATTGCATCATTGGATGATGATTTAGGTTTTGAGCACTTTGTTATACTCATTATTAAAATTAAAAGTATCATTTATTTTGATGGTGTAATTGTGATTGACTTCTTATTAGGGTTTTTTGTTTTGTTTTGTTTCCCAAACAAATCTTCCTAGAGAGAAAATAAAGATTCTATAATGATTTTTACTGTTTCTACTTGTAGCTATTTGAATCTAACATTCAGAAACTAAAATCTTAGGTCCTTTAAGAAAAATTACCTAACCACAATCTAAGTGCTCAATTATTTCATTGCCAAATATTTGTTGATTGCTGGATCATTCCAATATCCCAAACTACTTTCTATTCCCCAAATATGGCCTATATTATCTGTGTCTTTGCTCGTGCTGTTCTGCCTGTAAAGTCCTCATTGAATTCTTAGCCTTCATTTTAAAGCTCAACTCTGTGGTGTGACTAACTCAACTACTTATATAGTGATTTTTCCCAAATCACTTAAATTCTCTAAGCCTGTTTCTTCATCTCTAAAATAAAGGAATTGGACTATATTATCTCTAAAAGTATGATTCTAAATCTCATGAACTAGAAATTCCTTCTCTTCCACTAAGCTTTTCCTGGTCCTTACCACTTTGTTAGTAATGACTTCTGTTCTAACTTTAGTGTTTTTTTTTTAACCTTTTGCATTTTTAAACTTTTCATCTGGATCTATTATTTCATTGGTGTAAGAAAACTCCTGCATGTAAACTTCCTCCACCTACACAAATCAGGAAATTATAACTCATAAGCAGAACTCTGATCAATGCAGTGATTAATTATGACCTCAGAAGGTTGATGGTGAAGCATACTTCCTCACTTTTTTGACAGAGAGGTGATGTACTTAGACGTAATAAAATATATATTCAGACAAAGTCAATATGTTGATATGTTTGCCTGACTTTACTTGTTAATAAGGAGGGTTGGGATCAGGGTGGCAAATGGAGGACTTAGGGAGCTGTATTACGAAGTGATAGAGATGGAAAAATAAGATCAATAAATCATTTAAAAATAATCAGAGCAAAAGTTCAGAAGGGGACACAGAAATGAATAACGTTTGTGCTTTGTTAAATTGAAGATAACCCCTTTTAAAACTAACTACATGTTTAGTTTCATATACAATAATTTTGTTGTCTGTCTGTATGTTTGTGTTTGTTGATAAGCTCATAATAAAGAAAAAAATTTAAATTGTTGAAGGAAGAATGTATCAGAGACAGGACTCAACCATTTCTTCCTGAGTTGAAAGTCAACCCTCTTATTTCTCTGTAAAATTGAATCTCACTGTTGCACTAATCATGTATTATTGTGTAGTATAATTATTTCTGTAGTATTGTTATCTCTGTGTTAGACTTTAAGTTCTGTGAGGGCAGGAATAATGTCTTTTCTTGCCCCTAGAGCCTAGTGTTTAACACAAATAGCACTTAATAAACATTTGTTGAATTGAATCAAATTTGAAATTGAATTTACTAGCCAGAACTCAGAGGCAAGCCCTATTTCTGTTGTTTTATGATTTCTAATAAAATTGCTTTATGTTCAAATGTTTATTGTCTTTGTTGCTTGTATATCAACTGAATACCCTAGAAAATGGGGCAAATTCAAATGTTGCCAAAGAGTGGTTCTTCTGGGTGAATGTGAACATAAACCATACCAATGTTACCAGACAGAAGTTCCTCAAGATTGAATCTCATTTGATATGATTGAAAAATTCTCCTGTAATCTCTCCAAAAAAAGTCCTGTGAGGAATCTTCATTAATTGACTCCCTCCAGAACACTGGACTGAAGTCAGAAGGGTTGGGTTCTAGTCTTTGTTGTGCCACTAACTTATTGTGTAACATTGGGCAAATCCTTTTAACTTCTATGGACCTCAGGGTTTTGGTTTTTGTTTGTTTTCATCTGTAAAATAAAGGTACATAAAAATATCAGAAGATAAAGTCTCACCTTCAAAATCATCTGCATTTAAAACAATAACAAAATAAAACAAATACTGAGGAATTAAGACATACTCAAAACTTACATAAATACAATTATAAAATAGTATTTATAGAAAAATAAAGGAAAAACTAAATTCAAGATGCATTCAGTATAAGTACTTCAGACATGCTACTATAATAAGGATAATAACACTACTCAAATTAATCTATAGATTTAACAATGGACTAATCAAGATAATAATGGGATACTTAATAGAACTGAAGAAAAATAAAGTACATTCAGAAGAACAAAAGATCAAGATACCAAGGAAAATAATGGGGAAAAAATAGATAGGAAGGGAGTCTTGCTCTACTTGGTCTCAAATTATGCTATAAAGCAGCAATAATGAAAACTACCAGGTAATAGATATTAAAAGAAAGTCCAGTGGGATAATTTAGGTAAGCAAAATTTAGAATCATGTACACAGTAGTCAACAAATTCAACAACATAAATGACTGGTGAAGGAATTCACTATGTAACTTGCTGAAGAAACCTAAAAGCACTTGGTGGGGGAAAAAAAGCGAACACACCAGTATCTCTCATTATGCCAATGGGGCTATAATCTCATTGATATGGGTACTGCCTGCACAAATGTAGAATGTAACCCATCCACACCTGCCAATTACGTATAATTTTCCTCTATGTCTTCCCATAAGTTTGCCTTGGGGGCCTATCCAGCATGCTGAGGTGCCTTGCTCTAATTTTCTTGATATCTCATAGATACTATAACCACAATAAATTCCAACTAGAACAACAATATAAACATGTAAAATCTTAAAATCAAAAATTACATATATATAAATAACAACTTTTGTATCTGTGAAAAGAGGTACCGTCCAGAATAGCCATTACTTAAAAGAAATTATAAAAATGCAAAAATTGGATTAATTTAATTATATATGAAAGTATCCATAATGAAAAGTAATGTATCCAAAATCAGGAAAGAACCTGTAGTAAAATCATTGCATTGAACATTTTTTATAAATATCTGACATTCAAGATCCATATAGAATTGACAAAAATTTGCAAGTGTAAGAGCTGTTCTCCAAGAAATAAAGGGTCAAAGGATAGAAACAGACAACTATCAAAAGAAAAAAAAAATAACTGCTTGTAAGAGTATTCAGAATAGCAAATGGGAAAAGTGCAAAATTTTTAAGAAACCTTGATAACACTTTAAACTCATCAAATTGAGATAGTAAGATAATAAAATTGAATGCTAGCAAAGATATGGGAAAAAACATTAGTATATCACTCTTAGAATTATCAATTAGTTCAATCTTTTTGGAGAAACAATTTAGAATTATATGAATTACATGTTTTCCAATACACAAATCCTACTATTGGGCCTATAACCAAAGAAAACTATTGATAGGAAAAATGCTTACATGTACAACATATTTCTAGTGATACTATTTTTAATGAAAAATTCTAGAACTAAAGTAAATGCCCAGTGATTGGGGAAGAGTTGAATAAATTATGGCATATCAATTATTCTATAATCTGTCAGAATTCATTTGGGAGGGATTGTGGGGAACTAGATGGGGATGGCGAAGAAATAATCAAGTTCTCCTGTCTACATTTAGCACCAAATGTTCCTTAGATGGTTTTGCAGTAACCCAGTGACCACACCTGAGAAATGATAGCTCGTGAACAAAACATGTGCATCAAAATGAGATTTACTGAAGAACTGGGGGCTTTTTTATTTTTAATAAGGATCTATGGGCTGCAATTACAGGATACCAAAAGAAGTTCTGAAAAGTGTTCATTACACTTTGTCATCTAACAAAGGTCAGTTTACAAGAGGCAGCAAGCAGGTCAAAAGTAGCTTCCAATCTTGCTCTCTATATATCAGAAAGGAGCTGCTCCATCAGCCATGTTTCATCCATTTTTCCTCAATTTCCAAGTGTTCCAGTGCAATGCTTACTGGGAAGGAAAAGTATTATATTTTGCTTCCACTCCCAAATCTATGTTTTAGGATCTCTGAGTGTTGTAACTGGTTGAGAGGAGAAAGAAGGGGAAAAAAAGAAAGTGTGGAATCTAACCCATCCCATGGCTGATTTTGAAAATTACAATTAACTGCAAAGATAGGGGCCCGATTTCATGGCTTTAATATTGTATTTTTATTTCTAACAGCTTTTACCTCTTCCAAATCAGTTTCTTGACTCTATGGCATGCCATCTATACAAGTACATTAAACCAGTTAACATTCACTGAGGGCTTTTGTTTCGTGTTTCATATATTTGTAGTGTCTTGCTTTTATGAAATGGATCAGCAGATAGGTACTAGGGGTTAGAATAAGCCACTAAAATACTCTCCATTCAATATTTCTTGAATACATAGATCTTACACTTAAGGTACCAACAGCCAAATTGTTTACACTCAGTGTAAAAACCATGTAGCATCCTCTGCCCCTGCAGAAGCAGGAAAGATTGCACAAGCCTTAGAGACAATTTTGTTTCATTGCCATACCCAAAAAAACTTAATGGAGATAAGCCTCTCTGTACTTCGGCAGGCTGTTACTCAGAAGACAGTGGATAGGACTAAATTCAAAACCTTTCCAGAACAGCAGAAACTGCCAGAGCTTACTGTCTCCGCTGGACTGGCCTTTGATAAATGTCACCTCCATGACACAATGAGCTATCAGATTAGGACTTTGGAGTTTTCCATTAGTAAGTATATCAACACATTTAATGAACCCTGCATAGAATTTATGGGAGGAAAAAGAAAAAAGTAGCAGAGATGGCCTAGTTAAGTCATGCTCTACATCACTGGAGCGAGTTCCCACATCAATGAGACAAGATGTATTAATGTATAGGAATGTAATGTAGTGAATGCTATCATACTGTAAGGAAAAACAAAGTATACTGTGAACTCAAAGCCTGACAAGGATCTGTGACTAGGCAGAGATAACTTCCCCTATGGGATTCTAAATGACAGGCCTTTTCCAGTGTGCTGGAAGGGTAGCCTGTATAGGATGATGAATAAACGCTATTAGCTTATAGAAATTTTAAATTATTTGAAAACATGCTGAGTTCAAAACTTATGTCAATCACTAGCTGTGTAACCCTGAGCAAATTACATAACCCATGTTATGTTTCCTCCCATGTAAAATGGTGATGATAATAGCACCTACCTCACAGGGCCATTTTAAGGCTCAAATAAGATAATATATGTAAAGCATCTTGCAAATTCTAAAGAGTTATATAAATGTTAGCTGTTATCATTACTGATTAAATCCTTAAACGCTATTATTATGAGGCAGCTAGGTGATGCAGTTGATAGAATGCTAGGCCAGGAAGAATTGAGCTCAAATCTGACCTCAGACACTCATTGGCTGTGTGACCCTGGGCAAGTCACTTAATCTCCGTTTATCCCAGTTTTCTCAATTGTAAAATGGAGATATAATAACAGCATCCACCTCACAATGTTGTTTTGAGGACCAAATGAAATATTTGTAAAGCACTTAGCACAGTAACGAGCATTACAATAACTTTGTGGATTCATCATATACCATAAACTGGCAAAGGTGGGAACAGTGAATGTTGGAAAGGTAGTGGGAAAACAAGGACACAAATACATTGCTGGTGGTAATATGAATTGGTCCAACCATTGTGGATATTGATTTGAATTATGCAAAAGTAAATAAGCTATAACTTCATCCTTACCCACTGACCTAGCAATTCCATTATTGAGTATATATCCCAAGTATGTAAAAGACAGAAACAAAGGTCCAATACATACCAAAATATTCATAACAGCATTCTTTGTAGTAGTAAAGAATTAGAAACAGAGAGTACCCTATCAATTGAGAAGTGACTGAAAAAACTTGTGGTGTATATTCATGTATCATATGCTCTATTACTGTGCAATAAAAATGACAAACGTGAGAAATCCTGAGAAACTCAAGATGATTTGCAGGAATGCTTAGAGTGAAGAAACAAAAGAACATATATTCAAAGACTACAATAACATAAATGAAAATATCACTAAAAGGACTTTCAGCTGAGTTAACTGAAAAAACCAATGATGGTTAAGAAAATAGATAATGAAATGTCATTCCTTCTGAATGACAAAAACAAGAGGCCAAATATGAACACTGTAATGGATGTCACTGCTCAATTACTTTTTTTTTTTAAGAAAGAAAGGTTCAATATGGGAAGGGGAGATCACCATAAATAAGTAATGTAAAGATGAAAGACATCAACAAAAGCATATTTAAATTAATTAATAACACAATCTGAGTTTCCACCTCGGCATCATCAAACTGGAAAAGATGAACAGGGTAAAATTCAGTGCTAGCAATGTATGCTGCATGTGCTATTGAGCTACTACTAGAGTTATGAAAAAGATCTAACATTTTTGGAAAGCAATAAGGAATTATCTCATAAGGTAGAAGAATATGCACACCCTTTCTTTATCTACCAGGTGATTACTGATGGTGGAAAAAGACCTATTGTACAAAAATATCTTCTAGCAACACTATCTGTTACAGCAAAAAACTAGGTGTCTATCAAATGGGAAATGGCTAATTAAATGCTAGTTTACAAATATAAGAAAATATTACATCCTCAAAATGATGAATATGAAGAATTCAAAGGATAGGAAGACATACGAAGTGATGGAACGGAAGCAAAACTAATGTATGTATATATATGTGTGTATATATATGTATATATATATTTTTGTGTGTGGTACGTGTGTATATATATACATACACACACACACACACACACACACATATATATGACACAACTATGTAGTTGAAACCAACAGTTAAAGCAACAAATTCATATGACAAAGAAAAGGTAAGATTAGGAAAACAAGGACAATGTGGACACTACTACATTAAGAGTCAATATATACATCTTTTGGGGTTGAGTTTACAAACAGTAAATAACAAATTATAGACATATAACCACTTACAATCTTTTGTTTGTTGGTTTCTCCTTACATGATCACTTTTCTTTTATTTTCTTGTTCATATATTTGAATTCCTGTGTTTTTCAATGAAAATTTTAAAAATTCATATATTTAAAATTTTTTTAAAGACCTAATGAATTACATACATAGAAGTGCAAATAAAATGCTAAGTGAGACCAGAATGGAAAAAGGTCCAGAAGGATCAAGGAAGGCTTCCCAAAGATACTCTTTCATTTGGGCTTTAAATAATGAGTAAAAATTTAACAGTAGGAGAGGGGAATATGGGCATTCCAGGTATGGGAAACAATGTGAACAAAGGCAGAGATGGGAGTTTGAGGAATGCTCCAGGCAAGTAGCCAGTGGTATTGCATGGCATAGTTGGTGAGAAAGCTGGCTTTGAGGACAGGAAAACCCATGTACAAGTCCTGACTGACACATACTATCTATATGATATTTCATTTAACCTCTCAGGTAACTCTTAAGACTATAAATTGTATAGAAGGTGCTGACAAGCATGGGTTGAGGGAGTTTCCTCCCATGGATATTAATAATACTAATGAAATCAAAGGTCTAGTTCATACACCTATAGCATAAGGTACAGCTAAAAAGATTGTAGAAGGTCTTGAAAGCCAAAAGAACTTTATTTGGTAGGCAATAGGGAGCCAATGAAGATTTCTGAACACTGACATGAACTGTTTTACGAACAAAATATCCTGACATCTATACAAAAGTTGGTTTGGAGGACTGAGCAGCAATAGAAGACCTATTAAGAGGTGGGTTGTAATAAGGGCCTCTACTAGAACAGTGGCAATGGGAATGGGACAGGGGGTCAAATGGGGAGATAACATATTATTAGAGTCATCAAGACTTGGTTTCTGGATAAGAAAGGTGAAGAAAGGTCAAAGAAACACAAGGTTTGAAACAAGGTATTACTAATGATGGAAAATATCAATCAGGCAAAGATTCAGATGGTAAGAAACTTTTTCAGATATCGTCAATTTGTAGTGCTGATAGTCCACATTTCTAGGTAGCAAAGTCCTATAGGTCAAAAGAGGTTATAGAACTCTAGAGATTAAGATTTGTTGCTTACAGATCAGAATACTTGATAATAACTTTAACTTATTTATGAATTCCTTCAAAGTTTACAAAACAAAGCTAAATTCTAGGAGGTACAGAGATACAAACACTATATTAAAAAGTCTAAAACTAGATAAACCAAAATCAGTCTGGAGACAGGAGACTAGCTAATACCACCTCAACCTTTCAAATCTCATCCTCCTCCGAGCTGTTCACCGTTTCCCTTTGTACACAGACAATAGACAGGAAGAAATTCCAGTTGCATTTTTTATTTAAATAAAATCCTATCAGTCTGCCCCTCCATTCTCACACACACTCCCCATTTTCCTTCCACCTCCACCCAATAGTCACCTCAAACACAATGGTTTTCATTGTGACCATTTTGCCCTGTCCTGGGGGAATGACACACAGGACAGGAATTTAAAATGTAAACCTTCATTCTCCCAAAAAACACATACACAGAGAGCTTATTAGGGAAGGACAGGGGTAGAACAGTACCTATGAAAGATAGATGAGGTGAAACAAAGCAAGATGAGGGCAGAGGCAAATGGATTCCTCTATGCCCACTGTCAAAAGGAACAACTTTCCATTCTATTAGATAGTAGGAAGAGGGAAATAACCTCCCCTCCAACACACACCCTGTGGATGTGTGAGGATCATTGTGTACTATAGGTGTGACCTACCTCCCCAGTGTCTGATTTCCATGGAGATACAGGGCTTTCATTGCCACAACTTATTCTCCATCTTCAACTGATGGGACATGGGGGTGTTGGGGTGGGGTGGGGAGTAGGGGGGAGATAGTGGGAGAAGGAAGGGAGTAGTATAGCAGCCAAATCAAGAAACTCCTAGAGGGATATATAGAAACTTATATAGGAGGAGGGCTAGGGAGAAAGGATTTGGGTCCAACCCTAACAGTACCCAAGTTTTCCTACCCACGATGTCAGAGAGATGGTAAAATGAGGAACAGTAGTTCATAATTCTATCCTTGACTATGCTGAGCATCTGGGGAAGAGGACCAATCATTTACACTTGACAGGTAAAACATGGTGAACACGGTAAAACATTGCTCCAGCAAGAGCATGGAGGAAAGTCATCTATCTTGAAGTCTGGACAACTCACTTCAGGCCCTCTCAAACTGATCTATCAAATTACAGACTCCACAGGACCTTCTCATCTTAAAAAAATCAGCAGTCAGCTGGGGAAACACCAAAGGTTATTTATGGTAACAGGAGGATTCTTTATATGGACCACTCACTAGAAACCTAGTGTCACTGCTAACATGGGTCAGGGGAGACAGGATAAGGGTTAGAAATCTTCAGATTTCTCCCCCATTATCCTATAAGACTTGACTTTTTTTGAGTTATGTAATAGTCACTAAAAACTGGGGAAAGGCATCTTGAGTAAATGAACTTATTATATGCAGGGTTGCAAGTCTGGGATAGGACAAAAAACATAAGAATCTCTAGTAGGGTCCAGCAGTATTGGGGGTCTTATTAAGAGAATCTCAACATGGGGAAGGATGACTGTGGAGGATGGGTCTATAGGTCTGGACTAGGGGAGTAAAAAAAATGAGAAGAGCAACTTGGAGCCTCTATGGACAGCACTCCTCCCTTGGTCAACTTCCTGTTCCTTCTGGACTGAATTCCCTGAGGGGAAGGAGAAAGGGAGTGAGAGACAGACAAAAATGGTGAAAAATGAACAGAAATTCAGGTAGAAAGAAAAATATGAAGAGGGAAGGAGACAGAGAATGACAGAGCGATCTAGGCTAAGAAAGAGGGCATTTAATAATAAGAATAAGGCAGAAGTGAAACTTGTAACAGTGAAAGAAGAGACAGGAGCGTGACACAGTGATGAAAAAAAAAGAGATCATCACAGAGGCAGAGGAGATAGAAGTAAGGGGCTTTTCAAAATAGAGCAGAACTCAAAGGGCTAAGGGAGACCAACAGAGTCTGTAAGAACCCCAAGTGAGAAGAGGAATAGGGACAAAAAGAGGAGACACAGCTCTTTGGGAAAGTGAGGGCTATAAGCTGACGCTTCGTTGGTGACGACCTCGACTCCCACTCCCATGATCTCCCCCACCCTCAGGGCTTAGCTCTTGGCCATCTAAGCTGGCATGGTCTGAGAGGCCCCTCAAGTGCTCCACTGAATCACACTTCTGTAGGTCTGAGGCAACAGTGCGAAGGCTCAGGAGACTCAAGGTATCAGGGGCAGGGCTAGGTTCAAGGGACCCACTCTCCTCCAGATACCCACCCTCTGCCCCCTCAACCCTGATGTCTCCACTATCCCCACTCTCAGGTCCAGCCTCAGCCCCTACTGGGGAGGAGCGCCTGTGAACTGAGGCTTGGGGCAAACCCCTGCGGCGGGCATGGATCTGCTCGCTGATCTGCTCCAGATTTCTCAGGGCAACTGAGTAGCGGGTCTTTGCCTGAGACACTTGTTGTTCTAGGCCAGTCACCTTGGCCTTGTGTTCCTGAGGGAGGCAAGAACAAAAATATGAGATGCTCCACCAACCCAAATCTTTTAAGGGTCTTCCTAATTCCCTTCCAGCCTCAACTTACTCCATCATCTTCCCTGTTATTTTGCTTTCTGCCTCAACTGGGTTCCCTCTCAACTTTACCTTTTCTTATTCCCTCTCTCCTCTACTAGTTTCTAACTCTGACACTTTTCCTTCCCCTCATATTAGTATTTTCTTCCTCTACCAACTTCAAAGAATTCTTCCACTTTTAAGTATCTGGGTCACTATCCCATTATCTGCCTCAAACATCCTCCTCTTTCAACAATTATTCTGCATTCTTCCCCTTTTATATTCATTCCTTTATTCTCTTCACATAATTCTCTGCTCATTAATTTTACCTTTAATCCCACAATTCTTCTTCTTTGCCTTCTTTACTCCATTTGCTCTTCCCCCTCTTTTTTGTCCTCCTCTCTCCCCATTCTCCTGTGTTATCTCCTTCCTAATGTTTTTCTATGTTCTTCCTTTATGTTCCTTAAGGTCCCTTTCACCTCCTCTACTCTGTACCTACACTTTGCCCAGTCTTTTCCTCCTGAGTCTCTATCTCTTCACATTTCCTCTACTTTCTCTTTTGCCTACCCTGAATTCCTTTTTCCCTTCCTCTCACTTCTCAACCTGTTCTGAAGTCTCTTCATAGACCTTCTTTGGCACAATACAGGGTAGATGTCCACTAAATTGAAGTCTACCATTTGTATGATCATCTAGGATCAAACATCCAAATCCCTACTGTATTTGGGGTTATCTTGAATAGCAAAATATCTGCTGCTCACAACACAAACTCACCCTTCACCCTTTTCTTCTCCTTTCCCTTCATCCCCATATACTATCTTCTCTTCAGGTCTGTCCCGGGTTCCCCTTGTTCAGTTGCCTCCCAGTCTCCCCCATGCCAGTATGTCAAAGCAACTCACCTCTAATATCTGGTTGAACTGGGCCTTAAGCTCAAAGTATGGACGACTCTTGCCAATGACCCGCCTAAGAGTCTTTTGCAAGGCCTGTACCCGAGCCTCTGCCTGTTGGCACAGCCTGGTCACCCGTTGGTGCTCCCTCTCTCCCCGAAGACGTTCCTCCTCTGCCTCATTCACCTGAGTCCCAAGGGACAGAAAACACAAAACAAGAGAAAGAGAGACAACTAAATGGAATCACTCCAAAGGTTTTCTTTCATTTGGCCTTTCCCAATCTACCACCTGATGGCTAACCTGTAGGGGACAGATCTGGTACAATTATCATTCTGTGCTAAAGACTTCACTGAGTACAGAGTAAAAAGTCCCACATTAGATATAGTAAGGAGATAGAGGGGAAGGTAATAAATCTAATAAAAGTCAAGGTAGATTTTATTCCATCCCTATTTGTCTATATACCTAATTTATTTTTAGTTCTGAAGCAGGTGAGCCAATAGCAGAATACACATGGTCATGTAATAATATCAGTCTCTTTTTATACTCCATTCTACTGGAAAGAAAGGAGTTTGATAAAATAATCACATTAAAACATTCTACTGATACATCACCAGTAAAACATTTGTTTTTAGTTATTATTCCTGGTGAGGATGGGTAAAGATTTTCATAGATATGTGTCTTATGTGCCAGGTACTGCTCTAAATGCAACTCTGAGAGGTAGGGGTTATTATCCCCATTTTACAGATGAAAAACTGAGGCAAATAGAGGTTAAATGACTTGCTCAGGGTCACACAGCTAGAAAGTGTCTAAAGCAGGATTAGAACTCATGTCTTTCTGACTCCAGGCAATACTAGAGCTTACCTCCAGCACTTATTTGCTATATATCACTTAACTTCTCTAAGCTTCAATGTTCTCATCTGTAAAATAGAGATAATACTTACATCACCTATTTTTATAGGGTTGTTATACGGATCAAATGAAATAATATATGAAGTGTTTTGCAAAACTTAATTGATATACAAATGTCAGTTATTATTATTATAACCTCAATAAGAGACAGTATGGTAGAATGGATATAGACCTGAATTTGAATCCTTACTCAGGAACTTACTTGCTATATGAAAATCCTAGGCAAGTCATTTAACTGGGCCTCTATTTCCTCTCCTTTAAAACGGGAAGAATGATAATACTTACCTCATAAGGATGAAGATCAAATATGATAATGTATGTAAAGCACTTCCCAAGCCTTAAAGCACTACGTAAATGTGAATTATTACTATTGCTGCACGTAAAATGTATTCAAATACTTACAGATTCATAGCCTATTAAAGCTGCTGACTGAGGGACTGGTGAGCAAGAATATAAATAAGAACTCAATAACAAAGAGCTAAATAATTATAGTTGCACAGAGCTATATACACAAGGACTAAAGTGATACTAACATAACGGAGAGATGAATTGTGTGAGATTAGTCCTCAAAGGAAGTTGCTGGTGAAAGAAAAATCTGTTAAGAGAGCAATGAATAAAAAAACTCTAGGTCAGAAGAACAGCCTGGGTGAGTGCTTGGATAAAGGGTTAGTGAAGAGCTTTTCTTGGCTGAAACAGGGAGGGCAAACTTGAGAAGTCATGAAAAAGAATTCAATGATAAGGAAAGAGGGAGCGGGAGTGGTAAAAATATTAAGGGATAGAATTTAAGGAGGAAGAGAAATCAGATACAAATTAAGGAAAAAATATGAGAATTAAAGGAAAGGAAGAAAGTAATGATTGATGCTGCTGGCTACCCCTCACCTTGCAAGTGGCATGATTAAGCATCTCCTGCCACGTGGGATCAAGCCGGTTCTTGTCAGCCATGACACCTTGTTCTGCCACAAACACCATTTCTCGAGCAGCATTGTGCATGCTCACCGCCCGTTCATAGCGCAGGGCTGCCTTCTGTGTTTCCTGCTGAGCCTGGAGGGAGGGTGGGGAGCAGTCACGGGAGGGGCCCAGACTTTCCCTACCAAGAAAATCCTGGCTGAAGGACAGCCAGTCATGAGAAAGGTAGATATGGTAGAGATTCTCCCTATGTCTGCCCCAAGTGAACGGCAATCCCATATCCTGTAGAGAGACAGAGTCGGAAGCAATGAGAAGTCAATCTCACTGTCCTCCTTTCTCTCTCAAACTATGCTATGAAGAGCCTAATTGGAGATACATTTCTGTAGAAAGACAGAAAAAAAGGGAGGGGAGAGATGAAGGATGCAGAGACAGATGCAAGAGAAGTGGTACCGTACAACAGATAAAGCACCAGACTAGGGCTCAGGAGATTTGGTTTAAATTCCTACCTCAGACACTTTCTATTTGTGTGACCATTTACCTCTCAGAGCCTCAGTTTCCTCATCTGTAAAATGAGAATAAAAGTATCCACACTATCAATGTCATAGTGTTGTGAGGAAAGCCCTTTTCAACCTTAAAGTGACTATTTAAATGTAAATACGAGGAGAGAAAGTTTGGAAGAAACCTTAAAAATCATGTAGTCCAAACCACTCACTCCTCTTACAGATCAAAAATTGAGGCCAAGAGAAGGGAAATTATTTGCCCAAGACTACACAGATGACCACTGGCAGGCCAACACCAGAGAGTCCACTCTGCCTAACTTCTCGTCCAGCAGAAAAACTAAGAACAGGCACTAAATGTGCACATGTGCAGGTGCAGTAAGCCTACACACGAGCCAGACCCCTAGCTGAGGGGATGAGAGCATATGCAGGGGATGAAGCACCCAATTGCTGTACCTCTTTGGCCAGCCTCCGTGCCTCATAATACGGCCGGGCCTTATCAATGCAGCTTCCCAAGTGAGAACCTTGTGTATTGAGCTTTCGAGCTGACTCCTGCAAGATCCTCCGATATGTGGTCCGTGCCTCCTGTCAACAAGATATGAGGAAAAGTCAAGATTACTGGATTAGTTCTCCTCTAGCTGCCCTAAAATTCTCCATCCTAAAGACTGTCCTCTTTCCCCTCTCCCCAAAATATACGACAGTTTCAAGATGGAATTATAGCTACGGAAACAGTCATCCTTGGTGCCAGGAATCCAAGATTTAGTTTGAAACAAAAATGTAATTATTGCTGTCTCCATGTCTTCCACAGAAGGTAAAGCTAAAGGAGGAAAAAAAGTTTCTCTTCCTCCATTCCCTCCTCTATCCCCCAATATAAATTTAAGCAAAAAAAAAAAGGAAGACAAGGAAAGAGAAGAGAAAGCAATTGCAGAAAGCAGTATTATAGGACCACAGATTTATTGTTGAAAAGGATCCTAAAAGTTCATTTAATATAACCCACTCATTTTACAGACACCCAAGTCCTCTGACTCCAAATCCAATACCCTTTCCACTATCCAATGCTGCTCCCTGCACAAGGCATCTCTTGGATTCCTGGGAATCTATTCTAACTTGTTCCCATGTTGGTGTCCCAGGCGGATGGACAGGGACACTCACATCGAGTTGTAGCTCTATTTGGTTGATTTCCTCACTGGCCTGGTTCAGGTGCTCTAGCTCCTCCTGTCCAAGGGGAGACGAAAGGGGAGAGATTAGTCAGGTAGACCCTTAGAAGGTAAAAATCCTATCATGAAAAATTAAGAACCTTCTTTGCATTTTTTGGAGGATAGGAAGAGTTATTATATCCATACACAGAGAGTTTTTAAAGACTTGCAATGGCAATCAATGGTGTGGACTAGGGGGAAAGAGTCTGGAATGGGCCTGTCAGTCAAAAATTATCTTCCCCTAAAATAGTCCTGTTATTTTCTATTCCCCTAGCATAGAAGGAACATTAAAATTCTCACAAAAGGGAAGGAGGTAACCAAGAACCTCCCAACAGAAAGGTAGGCACAGTTATTAGCATCAGGGGTCTCTTTCTTTAGATTTATCTGTAGAGGCATTCTCCCTCCTGCTCAAGATGGAAAGGAAACTTATTTGGCCTATAGGCAAGGGAAGGAGCAGAAAGATGGGATCTATACATGTCTATGAATAGGCAGTGGGACCTCATCCCCTCAAAGACAGAGAGAAGGGCCTCTGGTTTGACAAAGGAAAAGTCTTAACTAGAGTTCTAACCCATTCTCACCTATACTGACATATCACTACATCACAAATAAAATCACACAGTCAAATGCAGCAAGTCAAACTGGGTCATATGCCTATTAAGCATAGTATTTTGTATATTGTATATGTACCCTCACATATGAGGAGGTATGTGTATATGCTTTCCAATTTTTTTATAAGCATCATTTCATGAAGTCCTCATAACCTCCCTGGACATAAACCTAGAACTGAGATTACAATTCTTACTGACAAAAGAGGAAACTGGTATCGAGAAAAGTGACTTCCCAAAGTCGTAAAGTTTTGTTGTTTAGTTATTTTTCAGTCATGTTTGACCCCTTCTGGGGTTTTCTTGACAAAGATACTGGAGTGGTTTGCCATTTCATTCTCCAGTTCATTTTAAAGATGAGGAAACTGAGGCAAGTATGGTTAAGTGACTTGCCCACGGTCATAAAACTAGTACGTGTCAGAGGCCACATTTGAACTCAGGTCTTCCTGACTCCAGGCCCAACACTCTATCCTCCTGCCTGGAGGTCCCATATATATCTTAAATTCAACATGTCCAAAACAAAACTCATTATCTTTTCCTCAAACTCTCCCCTCTTCCTAACTTTTCCATTACTATTGAAGGTACTACCATTCTCTCAGTCATCCAAACTTAGAAGCTAGGTATCATTTTCCAGTTTTCATTCTCTCTCACATCTCCATTTTCAATCAGTGGTCAAGTCTAATCATGTCTACTTTTGTGTAATATCTCTCATATATGCCCCTTCTCTTCTCTGGCATTGTAACCACCATGGTACAGGCCCTTAACACCTCACATGTGGAAAATAGTCTATCAAGAGCCCACTTATGTCTCCCTGCCTCGGTCTCTCCTCATTCCAACCCATCCTCCACTCAGTTGTCAAACTGATCTTCCTAAAATGCAAGTCTAACCATATTATCCCCCTATTCAATACATTCCAGTGGCTCCTTATTATCTCCAAAAGTAAAATCCTGTTTGGCTTTTGAAGCTCTTCATAACATGACCCAGTCAGTCTTCTTACACCTTACTCCCCTCTATGTACTCTTCAATCCACTCACATTAGCCTCCTTGCTGTTCCTCACACATGACATTCCATCTCCTGACTGCACTCCCTCATGCCTAAAAATCTTCCTCCTCATCTCTACTTTCTATCTTCCCTGACTTCCTTCAAGTTTCAGCTAAACTAGCACCTTCTGCAAGAAGCCTTTCCCAGGCCTCCTTAATCTCAGTGATACATGAGAAGGTTTAGATAAACTAATGCAGAATAAAGTAAAGTAGAATTAGAAAATTTTTTTAAATATATATTGACTACAATATAAATGGAAAAAATAATAACCATAACAGAAAACAGAAAATGAATGTTGGGTAATTATAAAGACCAAGCATAGCACCAAAGAAGAAAGAAGAAAATAAAAACTCTTCCCTACTTTGCAGAAATGTAAGACTATCATGAAGGGGTGTGTGTGTGTGTGTGTGTGTGTGTGTGTGTGTCTGTGTGTCTGTGTGTCTGTGTGTGTGTGTGTGTGTGTGTGTAATTAGATTATGGTTAAAAAATTGATTAGTTTTGCTAAAAAAAAATGTTCTTTTTTATTCTTTGTTAAGAGGGATACTTCAATGGGAAGGGGTATGTTCAGAAATTAAGTTGATATAAAAGCAAAATATATTTTTAAAATTATTACTTTTAAATGTTAGCTAAAACCTAGGTCATAAATATGATTACACAGCCACCTAATAAATGTGTACCATTGACTTCTGTTTATCACTGAAAACAGATGATAGCACCTCATCCCAAATGGAAACAACTCAAAACTGCAAAATAAAACAACTCTGAGGTTTCACATCAAATCCATCAGACTGACAAAAATAACAAAAAATGAAAGTGATAAATGTTGAAGGGGCTTTGGGAAGATGAGTACACGAATGCACTGTTGGTGGAACTATGAATTGATCCAATCCTTTTGAAAAACAATTTAGAATTACCCTAAAAACGTCACTAAACAGTACATACTCTTTTACCCAACCAGGCTTATACACACAGAGGGAAAAGTCTCCTTTCTCTTTCATACAAAAATTTTTGTAGTAGGAAAGAACTGGAAAGAAAGAGGGTGCCCATTGTTTGAAGAATGGATATGAATATAATGGAATATTATTATGCTTTTAAAAAGATAAAATATAAAGAATTCAGAGAAAATCTGGAAGATCTGTATGAATCAATGTAGAACAAAGTAGGCAGAACCTAGAGAACAATTTACACAATGACAACAATAAACACTATTGAAAACAACAGCAAAACAACGCTAAAAGGCTTCAGAATCAATGCAGTAACTAATGATGACTTCACTGGATTTGTAATCAAAGGACCTGGGTTCAGATTAAAGTTTTGCCATTTGTTACAGATACGATAATGAGCAGATAACTTTTTTCCTTATCCATAAAATGAGGGAGTCCAACTATCGGACTTAGCTGGCCCCTTCCAGCTCTAAATATATGATCCTAGGAATCTAAGAGTCTAGGTTCCAAATAAGCATACATTTTCACACATAGCCAATGGGTTATTTTGTTTCATTTTCCTAAAATATTCTTATTTATTAAAGGCGAAAGTTAAGGGAGCCATTGAGAAATAACAGAAATGTTAAAAAAAAAAGAACATAAATAAAACATTTAAAAGGAAAGGAAAATAATTCAAAGTTAACACTTTGTCCTACTGTAAGTGGGCCAGGAGCATAATATTGCTAGATCCACAAGCAAATTTATTAAGTCCCCAATATGTGCAAAGCACTGGAGATACAAAGATTAAAATAAAACAATCCCTGAATTCAAGAAACTTACACTATTAAGAAAGATAACAAGCACACATTTAAATACAAAAATGCAATATAAAAATAAATATGAAGTATTTGGGAAAATGAGGTAGACACTACCAGGTGGGAGGAAGGGATCAAGAAAGGACTCATAAAGGAGGTAGCACCGGAGCTAAGCTTTGGCATTGAAGAGAAAATACATTCCTGCCATGGAGAATAGCAAGCACAAAGGGCACAGAGATGGGAGATGGAATGTTGTGAGGAGTAGCAAAAAGACATTTTGCTTGGACATTATGTGCCTAATAATTCTGGCAGGGAGGGTGGAACCAGGTTGTAAACGGCTTAAAAAGCATTTGATCCTAGAGAACCAACAGAACTTATTAAGGAAGAGTGTCATGGTCAGATCTATTTTTTAGAAATATCATAATTGTGACACATGATGGATGATAGATTAGAGAAGAACAGATTTGATGTAAGAAGACAAATTAGAAGACTACTGCAATAGTTCTGGTGAAAAGTGATGAGGTCTTGAACGTGGTGGTGGCTGTACATGTGGACAGAAGGGTACGGATACAAAAAACACTATAGAGAAAGGTATGGATTCAAAAGATAATTGTAGAGGAGGAATCAAAAAGGCTGACTAGATATGTGGAGAAAAGAAGAATAAGGAATCAAAAATTACTAGGTTGTGAACGTTGGAGACTAGAAGAATGGTGTTGTCTTAACAGAAATAAGTGAGAGATACAACGAAAATGTTTCCATAAATTTGGAGCAAACAGCTAGAAAAGTAACTAAGTAAAACAGGATAAAGCCAATCTTACCTTGTTTTGCTGTTAGAAGTCAGTAAGTAGGATAAAGGTTAAGCTTTGCTCAGAGTGCTTAATAGGCTCATGAATACTAATTTCTCTATCTCCAGGAGGGGCTAAGACGCCATTTTCTGAACATGCGATGTATGTAGAAGGAGAGAAGACATGTCCAGGAGCAGATGTGTAACAGGCATGCCGGAAAGTTGTACACTCTGGAGTACTCGGCCAGTGAGAAAACAGAGGAAGGACTTTGGGGCTGGGATTGGAGATAAGTAGTGAACTCCTGCTTTGGTATGGTGTGTCCTAGTCCATAGGACACCCGCAGTTGCAACTGCGTAATAAACTGGGCTTTTAACTTCATCTCTCCTGAGTCCGAATAAGTTATTTCTCAGAATTCCTTGGGGGCTCCTCCAGGATACTAAGCATCGAGATGGAGAGGCGATCATCACTAAGGGGCAGGGAGGCATGCCCTGTTGATTTTTTAACGGCCTCACGATTGAGAGAGTGAGCACCTTTTCTGTCCGACTGCAGGGACCCAAGACTGATTGAAAAGGAAGGGTGAACAAAAAAATGGAAAATAGGCACAAAGGACCATGACCACTGCAAAAGCTCATTTATGGGGCAAGGTAAGAAAATTTGGACTATTAAGTCTTACCTTGTCAGTGGGGGAATTATCCTACAGGGGTCTGAGACTGAGAGTATAAGGTGTACTTTGGAAGTACAGAAATGCGGGGCTTGGCTCCGCAGGTTCATGCTTAGACTTGCAAATCTGAACCTCTAATTAAGAGCTAGGTCTTTCACGCACAAGATATCTCAGAAAGATAGATAGGATGGGAAATTAGGGAACTAAGGTGCCAGGCAAGGAGAAAGGAAGTTCTCTGGGAAACATTCCCTCCAGATAGTCCTTTAAGGAGGATGTTGGAACACTAGAATGATGATTCTTGTCCAAGAAGGAAGGACAAGATGAAAATGATAAAATATTGCTGTTTTACTTGGCCTAGACAGAGTTATTTTACCACTGGCAGTGTTTTGGCCAAAATACGGAGCAGATGACGATTGGGTATGTCAAATATTAAACGTTTTTGTGAGTAACAAAAATCCTTTCAGTCAGAAGGAGTCTGATTATGCCTCCTGCTGGAAAGGAGAGAGTTCTGTCATGTTGTTTCCACTTAAGACTAGGGAAAAAGGAAAACGCGGATGGAAAAAGGAAGAAGATTCTCAGAAATGGGACCCCCTTCTTGCCCTTCTGCCCCCTTATGCTCCTTCTACACTCAGAGTTCCAGATATGGATTTGATAGAGCTAGGGGAAAGAGCTGAATTTCAGGAATCAGGATCTGGGTATCAGAGAAAGAAAGCTGAGAACTCGCAGAGAGATCCAGAAAGTTGGGGGCATGTAGCATTCCCAACTTTAGTAAATTAAGGAAAGAATTGGAACAATGTTAGAAGGATTTTCAGAATTACCCCCTTTCTTCTAAAGAGAAAGGGGAACCTAAATTATACCCCTTAAAGGAGGTCCCAGTGGCTCAAAGGGAGATTGGATATGTAAACACCCCTTCAACAAGTACTGAAGTTAGGAATTTTAAGAAAGAAATGAAATCTCTGATGGAGGACCTAATTGGCTTAGCAGATCAATTAGACCAATTTTTAGGCCCAGGTTTTTATGCCTGGTCTGAAATGATGGCAATTATGATTATTTTTGTGTCCAGAGGAAGAAAGGGGGATGATTAGGATTTTCTCTCTGAGAGAATGGGAGAGGAATAATCTGCCTGCCCCTGAAGTTCTAGCTGCAGAACAAAAATTTCCAAATACTGACCCTAATTGGGACAACAAAGACCCAAATGACCCGGCAGACAGAAGAAAAATGAGAGATCTTAGGGAATTGATAATTAAAAGAATCAAGGAAGCTAAACCTAAGTCTCAAAATTTCAACAGTCTTTAAGATTCAACAGGAGATGGGGGCAGCTAGGTGGCGCAGTGGATAGAACGTCAGCCCTGGATTCAGGAGGACCTGAGTTGAAATCCAGCCTCAGACACATAACACTTACTAGCTGTGTGACCCTGGGCAAGTCACTTAACCCATTTCCTAGCCCCCCCCCTCCCCCCCCCAAAAAGATTCTTCTGCATTCCTGCAAAGACTTAGATAGCAAATGAGAAAATACTCAGGTATGGACCCTGAGTTGGGGGTGGCTCAAAGTTTGTTAAAGGTCAGTTTTGTTACCAAATCTTGGCCAGACGTCCAGAAAAAGATGCAAAAAATTGATGGATGGAGTGAGAAACCATTAGACAAGTTGCTTAAGGAGGCACAGAAAATATTTGTGAAGATAGAAGACGAGAAGCAGAGACAGAAAGCCAAAATCATGGTTTTAACCATGAATGAGGTAGTTAAGAGAAGGTTGGAGGGGGAAGGATCAGGAAATGGAAGGAGGGCTCTGCAAGAATAATGGATGGGGGCAGGAAGAGGAAAAGGAAGAGTGAGGGGCAAAGGTAGGCCAAGTTATAACCCCTTTAATTCAGCCAGATGCTTCTATTGTAGAAAATTTGGATACTTTAAGAGGGAATGTCCTGAACAAAAGGAGGAAGGAAAAATTAGCACCTCTCATGACTTTTGATGAGAAATGGAGAGATTAGGGCCTCCCGAACGGCTGGTCCCACCTAGAGCCCTTGATAAACATAAAGGTGGAATCATGGGAGGAAAAGGTAGTCTTTTTAATGGACACTGGGGCAACTAGTTTGTCTCTGAATTTCAAACCAGAAGGGGTAAAATTTTCTACTCAGAAACTTATAGTCTCAGGAGTTAAGGGAGAGGGATTCTCAGTACCCATATTTGAACCTATTAAATTAAAATTAAAAGAAGAGATAATTGGACAACTGCTATTTATTTCTGAGTCAGGGAGTAATTTATTAGGGAGTGATTTAATAATGAAACTAAATTTAAAAATGGAAGTGTATAACCAGGAAATACAAGTGAAAATAGCATTACTAACAGAAGAAGAAAAGAGGTAAATAGATCCAATAGTTTGGGTTAGAGAAGGAAATAGAGGAGGTTTGAAAATCCCTCCATTGACTGTAACCCTGAAGTGGTACGGGTGAGGCAATACCCCATTCCCATGAAAGGAAAAGAATGATTTGGTATTAGTGACTCAGTCTTGTATCAATTCTGCCTCTTTCCTTCAAAAAGGAGAGACAGTGTGACCCTGGGCAAGTCACTTAACCCCAATTGCCTAAAAAAAAAAATTTTTTTAAAATCAAAAAGGAGAGACAGAATACAAAAATTTGGAATATAATTGCCTTCATATCATAGAGTATCAAACAAGTGTACGTCCAGATTTCAGAGACATGCCCCTCCACGAAGGGCATCGTCTTTTCATTGATGGATCTTCCAGAGTAATAGAGGGACAAAGACATAATGGGTATACTGTCATTAATGGTTAAAGTAACTCTTTAGAGGAATCTGATAGGTTACCCAATTAGTTGGTCAGCTCAAACAATTTCTTGTTACCAAATGACATTGCCATAGCACACCAAAAAGGAGGAATATTTGAAGCAAAGGGGAACAGAAGAGAACTCTAAGGAGATCACCTTGTCCATGGAACCTACAAAAATGCATGGGGTAATTCCCCAAGTCCCTGAGACAAAAGTGATCCCTATGTTTACAGAAGTCGAAAAGAAAGATTTGATTAAATCTGGGGAGACTGAAACTGAGCAAGGCCGTTAGTTATTACCAGATGGGAGAGAAATGGTCAATAAACAAATCATGAGAGAAATTTTATCAGTTCTACATCAAGGAAGTCATTGGAGAGTACAAGCAATGTGTGATCTAGCTTTGAGAAAATACTATTTAACTGAATGGATCAAAGCTTATCCTTTGCCTAATGCTACAGTGGCAGGAGTATCTAAGATAATTTTGGAACATGTAATTCCACGAAAACGTTTAGTAGAAAAATATAGATTCAGACAATGATAGTCATTTTACATCCTGAATTTTACAGCAAATAATGGATTATTTGGAAATAAACTGGGAATTTCATACCCCTTGGCACCCTCCCTCATCTGGGAAGGTGGAAAGGATGAATCAGACTCTTAAAAAAACACATTTCCAAATTAATGTTAGAAACAAAATTGCCCTGGACTAAAAGCCTGCCAATAGCTTTAATAAGAATTAGGACTTCACCTCGGGAAGATCTTGGTGTATCGATTTATGAAATGTTGTTTGGGTTACCTTAACCAGTAGGGCAGGGAGACATCCCTACTTTTGAGACAAAAGATAGATTTTTGAGGAACTATATAGCAGCACTATCCATTACATTTTCAGATTTGAGGAAGAAAAGACTTTTGGCTCAGACTCCACTATTGGAATTCACGGTGCTTAAGTACAAACCAGGGGATTGGGTACTGTTCAAATCCTGGAAGGAGACCAAACTTCAGCCTGACTGGGAAGGACCCTACCAAATGTTGCTGACCACCGAAACAGCAATCTGGGCAGTCGAAAAGGGATGGACACATTATATCAGAGTCAAAGGACCAGTGGACAAACCTCAGGAATAGACTGTTTAAAGTTGTCCTGATCTGGGAAAGAAGGGGTTTCTCAAAAGACCTTGGATTGATCATTCTTGTGCTTACAATATTGTTTCTTATACTTGTATTAATATTATTGGAGGCCATTTGCAAGAAACCTAGAGAAGGGATCCCTTTATTGAAGGAGCTACTTAGGGATAATAAATGTAGGGCTCCTGTGTGTGTAGTATTAGGAATTACAAGAATAGCTATATTCCCTGAGAGAATTATGGTAGAAGCACAGCAAATGCTTCCACTGTCATACTTAGTGATAGCAGTCCTAATCCTCCCTGGTATGGCCCGTCCCCATTCCTCTTTACATTCCTCCTAATGCCCTTTTACAACTAGCCAAAATAGTAGTTAATACTTTCAACCTGAGCAGTTGTTGGGTCTGTGGAGGTCCTGAAACATTGGAATCATCGCCGTGGTACCCAGAACCTTTGAGTCTGGCTGGGATACTCAGTAACCAGTCAGAGGTAAGGAATGGCACTGATTTCTGGGACCAAGAAGAAAAACATAGTTGGCCCTTGGCTAGAAGTGTTCTAGGACAATATTGCCTGAACCCAACAGGCGCAGGTGAGAACCTGGGAGAAAGTAGCTGTGAGTGGACCTACTCCTGGGGAGAGGACTGTAGAAGAGAATGTGGTTGCCTCATTAATTACACATGGAAAGGGAAACAGCAACTGTGGCAGTGTAATTCAACATTTATGGAAAGAGGACTCAGGATCAGAAGAAAAGCAATATTACCCCATAATGCGAGGGAGACCCATGCTGCTTTGTGAAGAAAGACCTGCATTAAAGGGACATTATTGGACTTGTGGACTAACTGCTTATACCCACCTATCATTTAATTGGGCAGGAGTATGTTATATAGGATTAGTAAGATTAGGCTTTTTCTTTTGATGGTTTCCAAAGACAGAAAAGAACCTTAGATACCAGCACTACCCAATCAGGAGACACCAATGGCTGGGGGAATGAATGGCCACCTGAAAGAATAATTCAAACCTATGGGCCAGCAACTTGGGCCCAAGATGGGAGTTGAGGATATAGAACTGCTATCTATCTCCTTAATAGATTAATTAGGCTCTAGGCAGTGGTACAAATTATAACTAACCAAACCGAACAAGCTTTAGAACTTCTTGCTGATCAAGCTCCCCAGCCACAGGCAGCTGTGTATCAACATAGATTAGTATTAGATTATGTTCTAGCAGAAGAAGGGGTTTGTGGAAAATTCAATGAGTAATTAGTATCTACAAACTGACGAAAATGGGCAAATAGTTAAAAATCTGGCTACAAAAATTTGTAAAGTAGTACATGCCAGTCAAAAGTGGAAAGGATGGTTTGACTAAAACTGGTTTAATTGGCTGACAGGGTCATGGTGAAAGCAGCTTGAAATGATAATTCTGTTAAGATCAGGGGGATTATTATTTATACCTTGCTTGATTCCTTCTCTGATAAGGCTTATTTCACATTTGGTAGAGGGGATGCAAACTGTTACATTGCTAAAAAAGACAAAGCAAGGTGTCTCAATTATGGTAGTAAAAAGAAAACGTAGTCTTAGAGAGGAAAGGGAGGAGAAAGAATGTTTAAAACTTCTTGAAAATTTTGAGAAAAGGGCTAAAAAGGAAAATAAGAAATTATGGAAACAAAACCCATATTTAAAGAGAAAGTGAGAAATTGAGAGATACAATGAAAATGTTTGTTTCCATAAATTTGGAGCAAACAGCTAGAAAAGTAACTAAGTAAAACAGGATAAGGCTGGTCTTGTCTTGCTGTTAGAAGTCAGTAAATAGGACAAAGGTTAAGCTTTGCTTAGAGTGCTTATGTTTAATAGGCTCATGAATATTAACTTCTCCATCTCCAGGAGGGGCTAAGATGCCATTTTCTGAACATGCGATGTATGTAGAAGGAAAGAAGACATGTCAAGGAGTAGATGTCTAATAGGCATGCTGGAAAGTTGTGCACTCTAGAGTACTCAGCCAGTGAGGAAACAGAGGAGGGACTTTGGGGCTGGGATTAGAGATAAATAGTGAACTCTTACTTTGGTACAATGTGTCCTAGTCCTTAGGACACCCGCAGTTGCAACTGCATAATAAACTGGGCTTTTAACTTCATCCCTCCTGAGTCTGAATGAGCTATTTCTCACAATAGGGATATTCAGAAGCTTGGTTGGATGAGGAAAGATAATGTTCGATTTTAGATATGCTGAATTTGAGATGCCTATGAGACATCTAATTCAAAATGGCCAACAGGCCAGGTGATGGAGAATGGGAATTCAGGGACGAGTGTAGGACCAGAAATATAGATCTGGGAGTCATTTTTAATGACAGTTAAGCACATCAGCACCAAAGAAGATATGAAGGGTTGGGAGAGAAGAGGGGAAGAATGGGGGAAAGGTGAGAGGTGAGAGAGGTGTAAGAGGTTCCAGGAGAGCCTAGGATCATAGGATTGTATATTTAGAGCTGGGAGAGATCTTAGAATTCATCTAATCTAATTATCTCATTTTAGATGGGTAACTGAGGCCCACAGAGGTTAAGTGACTTGCCTAACATCACATAGATAATAAATGGCAGAGCTGGAATCTGAATCCAGGTCCTTGATTCCAAATCCAGCACTCTTTTTTTGGGGGGGGGGTGAGGCAATCGGGGTTAAGTGACTTGCGCAGGGTCACATAGCTAGTTAGTGTCAAGTGCCTGAGGCTGGATTTGAACTCAGGTCTTCCTGACTCCAAGGCCAGAGCTTTATCCACTGTGCCATCTAGCTGCCCTTAGCACTCTTTTCATTGTACTATACTGCTTCCCTATATAAAGGGCAACACATGCTTGCTATGCAGGATAACATGCAATTAGATAATTAATAAAAACTTTTTAATAATAATAACACATGAGCAGGGAGGTGAGCCTACCTTTTCTGAATCACAAATTTCTAGGTAATTCTTCAAACAGAATCACAGCCAGACCAGGATGAAGAGCAGAGCAAAGATAACGTGGAGTCAAGAAATTTCTACTGACTTGTGTTGTTGCTCTATTTGTGGTGGCCATTGTTTTTTGTTTTTGGTGACACATGCCACTTCAGCTTTCAAGCAGAGAACTCTGAGAATACTCTGCTTAAATGGAATGCATGAAGAATGCTACCTGAGTCAGCTCACTTCATCTGTCAATGAGTCAACAAAGTAGGCTGACCTCCCCAAAGCAGGTCAAACAAATTCCTAGGATGCCAGGACAATAGTCTGAATTCCTAAAAGCTCAGTCACTCATTTCCCTCTACCAACAGAAAAAGGTAAACAGAATAAATTACCCCAAATTGTATGGGCATTTGACTCCGAAGGAGTCCTTTATTCAATAGTATATATGTATATAGATTATTTCCTGTATGTAAAGCTTGCGTTGAACTCTGGTTAAAGCAGAGAAGAAAATCAGAGACATGGTTTCTCCAAACCTAGTAGGGGAGACAGGAAAAATGCACTCATATGGGAAAAGACTCATAAACACATACAAAGCAGCACAGAAATAAGAGGGGAAGGGAAAAGACTACTAAAATCCTAATGAAAACAAAAGTAACACAATGATCAGTAAATTAGGGAAGGCATGGTGGCACAGTGGGTAGAGTGCAGGGCCTGGAGTCAGAAAGACTCATCCTCCTCAGTTCACATCTGGTCTCTGACACTAACTAGCTATGTGACCCTGAGCAAGTCACTTCCCTGTCTGCTTCAGTTCCTCATCTGTAAAACGAGCTGGAGAAGCAAATGACAAGCCACTCCAGCATTTTTGCCAAGAAAACCCCAAATGGGGTCACAAAGTATAGGACAGAAATGAAACAACTAAAGAACAACAACCTAGGGAAAGGAAATCTTGATTGAGGTTTAGAAAGAGTCAGAGAGGATGGGAAGGGCATTCCAAATAGGAACCATGGTAAAGGGACATAGGTCTAAGAAAATTATTTGCAGGGTACAATTTAAAGGGATTAAAATGTATATCCAACAACAGAATCAGCTACTGTTACCTGGGTACCAATCATTGAGTCTATATCATTGTTCGCTATCCACAAATCTAAATCTCATCCTATCAGTAACCCATCAGGATATCAAGAAATCTGGATTGCTTCAGATCAAACTACTGAGGTAAATATAACAAGAATTAGTATGAAGAGTTTGGTGACTAGTAGGTTTCCACAGCAAATTCAAGTCTCACCTTGAACTAAGTCTTACAAAATCTTCCTTATTCCAACTGACCATTACTTTCCCTGAAATCCTGCAGTCTGTAGTACATAATTTAACATTTGTTTACATAGTCCTACATTGTTACCTTGTTATATGTCATGTGTTGAAGTCTTGCCTCCTCCCTCCCTCACCAAGAGGTTTCAGTTTCTCAGGGGCAAAATAAATGTCATACTCTTTTTATTTTAACCCCTACTCTATAAAAAGTATAGTAGATACAAGGTTAGTCTTGGAATTCCTAAAGTCTTGAGTGCATGTCATAACGGACAACAAACTGTGATTACTGGCAAATCACTTTAGTTCCCAGTCCCCAAGCAATTTTCATAGATTATATGTTACAGATGAGAAGATGATTTACAATAGAGAAGCTTCCATAGTGAATGTTCACCAAACCAATGAAATGAAAGATCTGGATAACAAGTCTTCCTTAGTTCCTCCCATGTAATAAGCAAGAAGCAGCCTGGTAAAGTGGTTAGAGTACATTAGTCTTAGAGTCAGAAAATCAGGGCTTAAGTCTCAGCACTGACACTTACTAGAGCCTTGGTTTTCTCATTTGTAAAGTAGGGATGATAATACTTGCACTACCTAACTCACCAGGCTTTGTACACCTTGGACAGCTACAGAAATATAAGATACTTTATGTACCTCTTCTACTTGGCTTGAAGCAAACAGGAATGCATAGGAGAAAGGATGGAGGTATATCTTAGATAAGCTTCCTGGAAAGGCAAGAGGCTCTGCAGAACTCTCAAGAGAACCTCCATCAATGAGAAAAGTGTCTTTTCTTTCCTGACTGTAGACAAGGGAAGGGACAAAGGGAGCTAAGCAGCTTTGCTCATTCAACTACAAAGAGGAGTATTTTCTCCAAGTCTTATGTGAAGACTCCAAGCCAAGTTTACACATTAAACAAAGAAATCTAGCTCTAGGTCATTAAGAATGTATAAGTTGTTAGGAATAAGAATCATATTAATAGTAGAGCTAAAAGGAATCGCAAAATCATCTGGTCTAACCCTTTCATTTCACAGAAGAGGAAATGAAGACCTAGAAAACCTAAGTAACTTGTACAAATCACAGTTGGTGGCAGAACTGGAAATAGAATTCAGATCTCCTAACTCTCTGGCCAAGGCTTTTTTCACTTGACTACTGGACCTAAATTCTTTTAGTTTATGAAAGAATTAAGGGGTATTGGTGCATTTCATATGATGAAATAAAACAGAAATCAATTAATGTCAGACAGTCAGCAAAACATCTGAGAAAGAACCATTCTGTAAAGTGACTAAAATGTCTATAATCTTTGACCCAGCAATTCCACTACTAGGCTTATACCTCAGAGATCATTGATTTAAAAAAAAAAAAAGTCCTCATATACACCAAAATATTTATAACAGTAGCTTTTGTGACAGCAAAGAATTTGAAACAAAATAGATACACAAAGGTTGAGGAATGGCTAATAAATTGTGGTACATGGTACAAAATGATGAATATGATGAATACAAAGAACAGAAAGATATAAATCTGACGCAGAGTAAAGTAAGCAGAACCAAGAAAACTACAGCTATATAAATGGAAAAAAACCACTACCATAAAAAATTAAAGTGAATGTCACAAAATTACAAAGAACAAGCATGGTCCCAAAGAAGAGATGGATTCAAAAAAAAAAAGAGAGAGAGAGAGAGAAGAGAAGATACAAAAGAAACAGGGCACTAAACCTGGGGTTCAGAAGATCTAAATTCAATTCTAGCCTCAGACATTTACCCGATATGTGATCCTGGGCTAGTCTCTTAATCTCTCTTTGTCTCAGTTTCCTCACCAGTAAAATGGAAATTATAATAGCACCTACTTCCCAGGGATGTTGTGAGGATAAAATGAGATATTTTTTAAATGCTTTGCAAACTTTAAAGCACTATATAAATGTGGGTTATTATTATCTCTGCTGTTGCTATCACTATTGAGATACCTTCACTACACTATCATGCAGAGGCAGGAAGTCAACAGGTGTGGTACACTGCACATATTTTTTTTTTTCCAAAATATTGATCAGTTCTGCTTATTTTTTTCCTCTTCCTACTTTTTTTCTTTTTAAAAATATTTGTTTCATGGGATGGCTCTCTGATATGTGAGAGAAGAAAATATTCTGGAAGACATTCTGGTAATATTAAAAAAAGATATCTATAATAATTTTTTTAAAAAACAAAGAGAAAAACATTTTAAGGACAGTGACCTAATCTATTTCTTTGCCCATCATGGCATCTGTATAGAAATCTAAATATAGAGGTCCATCAAAAAATGCTTGTAGGCAGAAGTTCAAGGATTTGGGACTAAGTGGCTTCTCAGAAGCTATATCCATAACAGTGGGGCCACAGCAAAATTGCTTAACCAAGATGTCAACTTGGTACACAAAAGCACTGTAGTCTTCCCTTCTCCTTTACCTACTTCAAAATGTGCCTCCTCGGAGCAGCTAGGTGGCGCAGTGGACTGAGCACTGGTCCTGAAGTCAGGAGGACCTAAGTTCAAATGTGACCTCAGACCAAACACTTGACACTTACTAGCTGTGTGACCCTGGTCAAGTCACTTAACCCCAATGGCCTAAAAAAAAAAAAGAAAAATGTGCCTCCTCCTAATTCTGCTGACAACACTCAATTCCTCTACTCTTACTCTCTTCAGCACTCAGAAATTCAGTTTGCATTCTATTCATTTCCAATTGTTCACACGTTGCTTTGTGAACAGTACTTTTACACTGAGTGTTATCCTCTAGATTTGTAATATGCCCTAAGAGACTTTGTTAGAAGGGGATAGGAGAAAATGTGGCAGTGTATTGATAAATATTCATCAATCAGCTCTATGGGGAAAATATGTATGTACAAGACATTTTTAAATTTATTTTGCATTAACATTTTCTCTAATTTAAGTCTAAACAATCACCAAAACAATAATGCAGCATTTGCCAGTTTAGGAAGTGTAAATGTTAACACTAAAAATGTAAACTACTTGCTCTTGAGAGCCAGTTCAAGTTGGCTCCAGTGCACCCCTGGGAAAAGGAAAAAGGAATATTAAGTATAAAAAATTTTATCTAAACTTGCTGACATAAAAGGCATGCTTCTTGGAGGTCACATAATCCAACACCTCCCAAATATAAAGAATACCTTACAAGATCTCTTAAACAATGTCAGTCCTCTGCCTTGACACTTCCAGTGATGGGAGACATACAATACAATAACAGAATCACAGAATGTTAAAGGGTTGAAAGGGATCTTATGTATTAGGTAATTATGAATTAATCCAACTCTTTCATTTTAAAGTTGAGAAAACTGAGGCCCAGAGAGAAGTGGCATATACAGGAAGGTCACTTAATAAGTAGAAAGTCTTTTCATTCCAAATCCAGGGCTCATTTTTCCTCCCCTAGCCAGCTTCACAGTATTAAACTGAAATCTATCTCCCTGTAACTTCTACCCATTTATTTTAAAATTCCTTCTGAAGAAACAAAGAATTAGTTGAATCCCTCTTCTCCAAGAGAGTTGTTCAAACATTTTCATTTTCTCACCTGTATTCTAGGATCCAGTTCCTCCTCTTCTCTAGGAGATAACTTTGTCTCACTGCTACTGCCGCTCTGTCCTCCTCTCATCTCCTCTTGACTTGGACTCCGAGGGGCCTCATCTTCAACAACCTCTGGCCGAAGCTCCCCCTGTGGAGTCTCCCGGCCACCTGGAACCTGTCTTGGCTCAGCCATGCCAACCAGGAAATAGGCAAGGCCCTATTCACAAAAACAGACTAGCATGTTGGGACCAGGGACCCAAGCTACAGCTATTAGGGAGAAGTTTCTCCTCAAAGGATGAAGAAAGGAGGTATAAGGACAAGAGCTCTTGAGTCCTCAGAGAGGGTAAAACAATGGTTAGAGGGTCAAATTCAAACTGATAAACAGGTTTCTTAGTTTGGAGAAATACTGTCTAGGGGAAAGTCCTTGTTTCCTGGTAAGGGTCCTTCTACTAGGAGAGACTTGGAACCCCAGCTCTGAGGTAGGGAACAGAAGAGACCTGGATCCTGGGGCAGCAGGAAGTAGCACCATTCGGGTAGGGAAGAGGCAGAGTGCCTCCAGGATGAGGTGGTAGCTGAAGTGATATGGTCGAGCCTGAATGAAGGCAGAAACCTGGCTTGGTCTCTGGAGATTTCTGAGAGGAGATTACAAAGATCAAAAGGCATATTAATCTCAAATTCAGAGCCCCCAACAATAAGTCTTCTCCCCAAATGCCAATTCATTCCCAATCTCCTCTCTCAACTCTCTCACAATGCTCTTTTAATTTCTCCCTTTATTTCTCTGGTCATCAATCCATATCCCTCCCATTTTCTATTCCACTCCTCTTCCTCTCTAATCTTCTCTAACCAAAAGCTGGTTGCTCATCTCTAACAAATCCACCAAATGGAAGCCTTCCATCTCTTCTCAAAAATGCTAACTGTGAAGGGTCCTCATTTCTGAAGGCCCTACTTCTTCATCTGCCTACCCCTTTTTTTCTGAATTGCCTATACTAACCAATTTTCTCCTTCCCAAGACTAGTCCAAGGTTCTTCTTTTACTCCACTTCCCAACACCAAAATACACTGCATCTCTTTCACCCTCTGTCTTTGTCTATTCAAACAGAGCATACCATCCCTCCCCCATTTCTCCAACCTACTTCCTTTAGCATTTTATCAACCACCTCTTATCTCCTCTAAACCCTTCTTCATTCTAGGGGGAATAGAGGTAGAGGGTAAGAGGGAAAGCTCTCACCTTCTCCCTCTTCCTACCCCCTTCCTAGCTCCTTGCTTTCTCATTCTTTTACCAGCCTCCTTCCTCCTCTCTCATCTTCTACTCGACCTTCACCAGCCTTCTTCTTCCTTATGAACCTTTACCAACCTCCTGACAGAGGATGGTAAAAGGCTTTGAGACCATTTCATATGAGGATAAGTTGAATGAAGTGAGGGACGTTTAGCCTGGAGAAGAAAAGACATGATAACTGTTTTCAAGTATTTGAAGGACTGTCATATGTTAGAATAGGATTAGACTTATTTTGTTTGGCACCAATAACTAGGAGTAATGGTGGAAGTCGCAGAGAATAGGACAAAGTTAGAAAGATAAACTTCCTAAAAATTAGGGTTATCCAAAAATGGGATGGGCTGCCTCAGTAGGTGTGGGGGTCCAACTCACTAAAAGTCTTCAAAGCTAAAACTGGATGACCACCAGTTGGGGAGCTCATACATGGATTCTCAGTAAGGTAGTGGTTGAACTAGATGGTCTTGGGGCCCTTCCAACTCTACTATTCCTTAGTCTCTCTCGTCTCAACCATTAACAGCCTCTTTCTTCTCTCCTCCCTCAGCACTTGCACTATTCTTGGTCCCACCTTCTACTCCTCTTATCGCACGCCCTGAAGATCTTTCCAACACCTCGAGCCCCCAGACCTGCCCCAGAGGCTCCTGCCCTTAATTTCCTTCTCTTTCTCATTACTCTCATTTCAGTGCCCTACCCCACATTCCTCCTTCCAAACTCACACAACCGTAGCCCCAAAACACGTCTGCTCAAACACCCCCAGCCAAATGTTCACTCCCTCCTCAGCCCCAGTCCTGCCCGCGCCTCAGTTTACCTTCCAGTGTCCGGGGCTTCTCAGTGACAACCAACCTCGTTCTACCTTCCCTTTATCCCTCCCCCCAACAAACCGGTCCAACCACAAGCTACGGGAGACAGCAAAAGAGGAACTGCATCATTGCTTAGCAACCCCACCTCTCCTCGCACCTCTTAGCTCCTCCCCCAAACACCATCGACTTCCGACTTCCCCCGCCCTCCGTCCTCCGCCTCAGCTGTGCACCAGTTTTCCGTACAACATGGCGTCCACCTCTGTGGAATTCAAATCACCTCGGACGGATCTAAGTTATGCTGAGTCTGTGTTGGGAGTAAAACTTGAAAGCTTAAAATACAATAAAAAGAGATTGTATTCCCAAAACGGAGCGTTGCTGCTGTATAGAGAATAAATGAAGACAAAGCGGGGTCCTCATGCTGGTTCGCGGGGGCCGACATATTGCCGCGTCGATCATGCGGAGGAAAAGGTAGGACGTTTCAGGAATCGGCGGTGGCGCCACAGAATGGTTCCCGGGGCACCCAGGTGGGCTTTCGATTGACAAGGGCAGCTCAGCCAATTGAATCAATGAACGCGGCTCTACCTGAGTATTAGAGCCATTTTGAACTTTTCAAAGAACCGATCTGGGAGGGTGGAAGAAAATCAAGAAGCATCTATTTATCTGTATTAGGGTTGAGGAATTGTTTAATTAATGTAAATTTAAGTTTCCTCTTTCAAAAGAAAATGAACTCAATTCTGACCAGTTATTTAAGCTTTAGTTTGGCAGAACGAAATGATGCTAAATATTACATAATATAAACAGAGAGTACTTATCCACATCCCTGCCCCGTGGTCATTAGTAGAGTGCCTTCCGAAGAGCTAGCCATAATTTATAATAATCAAATAATACTAATTAAAACTAATAAATATATGAAAAATTTAAAAATACTAATTAAAAACGAGACTTCTCCAGTTCCGTACATAACTATGACCCTCCTTCTCATGACACTCACTCTTCTGACAGCTGCTTTCACATGTATAGAAATATATACATATGAACACTTTAGAAATTGATTCTGCATTCTCTGCACTCTTGTCTTTATGCGAATTAGTTAGATTTAGAATACGTTCCACTGATTTTTTTTTTAAATTAATTAATTTATTTTTAGGCAATTGGGGTTAAGTGACTTGCCCAGGGTCACACAGCTAGTAAGCGTCAAGTGTTTGGTCTTAGGGCTCATTTGACCTCAGTTCCTACTGACCTCAGGGCCGGTACTCTATCTACTGCGCCACCTAGCTGCCCCTCCATTGATTTTTGAAGACTGATTAGAAATCCAACAAGTGTGGATTAAGGACTCAAGATTAAATATTAACTCAGCCTCTAGGATCAGTAATTAATACTGGTAAGATCAACAATGTCTATCCTTATAAAACAGGCTTTTATATAGGTTAGGTAACAAAATTTGTGATTTATTCATATAAGACAATCGACAATCATTTATCTGTTTGTTATGCTGTGTTCCAGGCACAATGATAGATGATGAGGATACAGAACGAAAGTGGAGCAGTCCCTGCCCTTGAGCTTTACGTGTAATACTTGTAACAATAGATAGATAGATGGCTTGGCTGAATAAATAAATGAACAAGTGAATGAGCATATAGGTAGATTGTTTTTGTTCAATCATGTCCAACTCTTTCTGACCTTGTAGACTGTATTGTCCATGGGATCTTTTTGGCAAAAATATTGGAGTGGTTTGTCATTTACTTCTCCAAAATAAATAGATATGTTTATATAAAACAAACACCAAGTGATAGGAGATGAAGGGAAAGCTGGAAGCAGGAATAACTAGAAAAATCAAGAAAGGCCTCTTGAAGGAAATAGCACTTAACAAAGATAATCAGTTAGGGCACTATGTTAACTCAGCTAAACATAGTTTGCCTACCTCTGTATTACTTATGGTGGCCTCACTACAAAAATCTCTTGGTTTTTGTATTCAGATGTTGAGGAAATGAAGTCAACAGGTAGAGTCTTAGTCCCCTGACCCAAATGAACCTCAAGGACAGTTTCAATACCTTTAAAAGAAAAATTAGCCTAACTTGCACGGGATAGGCCTGTTTAGATATTGTTCCTATCGCGCTCCACACACTTGGTGACAAGGTCCTTAAAGTCTTTAATGCAAGGAGTTTGGCATAGGCAGCACCTGAAGAAAATTTAAACCAGAAAGATTGCAAAAACAAAACAAAAGATAACAAACAATGTAATACGCTCCCCCATCCCCTATCCCACAAAGTGACCAAATATGGAAGATTGAAGACCAGACAGAGATAGCTGGCCTGGGCCTCTACTTAAATGGAAGTTCTGAGAGAAGCCATCCAATCAGAAGGAGAGGCTACAGGGTCAGAAGGTACTTTCCAGCTGTGAATTCTAGGGCTGAAGTGATCTTCCAAGATGAAGAGGTTTTGGTGAGAAATGAATGAAGAACAGGAGTGTACCTGTGTAATCACACTTGAAAAATAAATGATTATAAATAGCAGAGACATTCTGCTACATTTTACTTTATTAAATAACATACTATATCTGTTAAGTAACTCAAATAAATCAATAAAAGATCTGGTCTAAATGGTGGGTCTTACCAAATCTTTGCAATTCACAGTGGATTGGGAAACAGAGCAGCACGTGGAACGTGAGAGCTATAATGAAGATTATGACACTTCCTGCATACTGATACTCATTGGTCAAGGTCATCTTTTGTTAACTCATTAGTATGCAGCCTGTCCCAGTGCCAGGATTCATATGGAAAATTACCCTGTACTACCACCTACTTAGTTTCTTGGGACTAGCAGCCAGGACCTCCTATTCCCTGGAAGTCACAAAGGAGGATGGAGGTGATCAAATAAGAAAGCATGAATGACTAAAGCTATTTTCAAAGACTGGTTTTCAAGTTATTTTAGCCCAGTTGTTGAAAAGTATTACATTTAAAACATTGATTTTTAGATAATGCCTGAGGTTATCCAACTATACTTATGTTTGGGCATGACATTGGCTTAACCCCCAAGTTCATTACTAAGCAGAAAACCAAAAATATCCACCAATCAGTAGTGATGCACTCAATAGCTCCTCCTCCCTTTGTCTGTTTTCTATAATTACCATGGGGATTTTTAGGGTTCTTTGCAGGGATCTACTGAACTATCTGGCTGCCACCCCAGGCTGAAGATTGCCCCTGTTTTATAAGTATTCGTAATGATTGATTACATTACTACGTATAATCAATCTGGAGATACTTGGCCTCTTCCTTTGGTATGAAAAGAACATCCCATGGTTATGAAGGAGTTACAGGGTTCCCCAGCCAAGAAAATTCCAGACCTTACAATTGGCACAGTCAGGCAGGATACCAATGCAATGCCAACTGAGTAGGAGATAGGCCTTGGGGGAATCCCTGGATAACCTCCATGGAGGTGGGGCTGGGCGGGCACCTGTGTTAGACACATTTGAAGCATCGAGTAAGTAGGGATACCCTGAACAAGCCAAAAAGCCTAGAGTCCCTTCTGATGGAACTATATTCCATTAGGTTGGGCAAAGGGAAGAAAGTAGAAGCAAATAAATGTAGGTTAGCCCGTCCTCATAGCATTGAAAGAAGCCACTACTAAGTTGCTAGACTCAGAGGCTGAGAATAGAAAGAAATTCCAGTTAGAAGAAACATGTAGAAACAATGGTTTGCCAGTTAGCCGGCTTGAAGAGAGTTAAGCATGTAGACAGAAAAGTGATATGGCATGTAATTGTAAGACAGCCTCTTTCTCCTTCTCTCCCTCTATCTCTGGCTAATTGCAGCAGCCTGGATGGGTGAACAGAAGAGAGAGAGAAAAATAGAATATATTCAGTGAAGATAATTTGAGTAGGATCAGAATTTGAAAGAAATAAGACATATGCTGGCAAATCTTTCTATCTTGTTAATTAAACCCCTAAAAGGTCAAAAAGTATTCTTTATTTCCCTCTACATTCCTGAACTATGGCTAAGTTCTGGGATGTAAAGGGACAGACAAGAAAAAAAAAAGCAGGGGAAGTTGAGGAGGCAACTTTTTCCCTTTAGATCTAAGAGAAAAAGGTCACTTCAGTGATTACAGAGAGATGGGCTGAGGGGCTGTGCCAGTGAAAGTTTCAAGGCTTGCACTTTGGAATAGAACTGGAACTTACCCCTTTCCTGGTTCACAAAAAGAGGTCACTTCACTAATTAGAGACAGATTTAGGGACTATGTCAGTGAAAGTTTTGAGGGAAGAGAGGGAAAAGTTGTACACTTCAGAACAGAACTGGCACTTAACCCTTTCCTGGTTCACAAAAAGGGGAAAGGTTTGTGTGAATCAGGAAACAACCAAAAGGTAATTGAGTTTGCTTGGAATATCTAGCTAGAATTTAGGAAGTCTTACAAACTAAAATTAAGTACTGGTCAATTTTAAAATAACTTTTTAAATTGATGTGTTAAAATTAGAAATTTGACTATAAATTATATGAGACTCCTATTCATAAAAGAAATCATAGAGTTATAAGTTCCTTCTGAGATTTTGGAACTGAGATTTGAACTAAATTAAAACATGATCTTAAGTGTGATAATTAGGGTAGATTAAATTGTAATATCAGATTGCCACTTTTACAATCCTTAGCAGCAGATTGGCTGGAAACAGTGGACCCCAAAATATGAAATGATTGGAATAAGTAGCATTTGTGTAAAATAAAATACTACAGTCAGTATTAAAATCATAACCCCAGATTCTGTGTAATACCATTTGGAACATAGATCCAGGTAATTGAATTCATTCTGGTCAAATTTTAAATGAAATGTGTCACTCCTAATTTGATGCTTAAGATAAGTCAGAATTTATTGTACTTTTGGTACTAAGACATATTGGAAAGATACATAGATCTGAAATTTGTTAACTGGGTGACCTTAAGCAAGTTACTTCAGTTTACTTCACATGAGTGTAAAGTGCCTAACATAATGCCTGGCATAGGGCAAACACTATAAATGTTAACTATTATTATTTCCTTAATTAGATGTGACCAGTATACAATGTTAATGGTGATGAGATGCCTGATTTTCTACATAAGGTAATTTGGAAATGCATTCAACAGAATTGGAGTCACCTGATTGGCAATGGGTTTGTTCCAAGTTTCAAATATATAACGTTGTTTCAAATTGGTAAACTTTTGTATCACTTATGTCAAGCAACTTTTTATAACTTAGATAGTATTGAAGTATGAATTGAAAGAAACTAAAAGATGGTGGAAAAATTGTTTAAAATCAGTTATTTTATTAACCCTACTAACCCTGTCTTATAATGTAACTGCCATTTAGAAAACTGGATATTTCCACCTTTGCCTTTAATTAAGGGGAAGTCACTTATGAAAATTGTAAGATTTTTAACTAAGTTATTTGGGGTTGTTGTTTTAATGTTAAAACCTAAAATTGGTAATTGATTACTGTGTGTAGAAAGGAGGGGATAAGCTAAAAACTTTATCCAGATTGGTTCTGTCCATTCAGAGCATTCCTCCTTGGGGTATGAGGGTTTCCATCTTGGGGGAAGGGGTGGTGTTAAAAAGAACAGCCCACAGCAGCTCTAAGGGTAGATAGGGTGGATACCCCCAACTCACTTCCCTTAGGATGACAGCCAAGGCCACCTCCGATGTAGGGCTATAGGAGGTGATCAGAGGCCCCACATGCCACTTACCATCTGCTTGGTTCCTAAAAATAAACAAACCATGTCTACTGTGGTAGAATAGAGACATTCTGCAACTGGTGCAGAATGTATGATGCTATATGGGAACCCGAAAGACATCCTGGCAAGTGGGTAGCCATAGAAGAGTATAGGGGAAATTCAGTCAGGACGAAACAAACTAAATTAAGACTGAAAACAGGGGACTTGTCACCCAGAGAGTATGTGGTTTACATCAGTCCAGAGGAAGAATATCATGGGGTAGGCAGGCAGGGGCACTGGGATCAGCACCCTTCTCTGGGGTCCCTGTTGAGTCCCTTTATTTTGTTAACTTGCCAGGTCCTTGTGTGGGCAAGGTCTTCAGCCCTGGGAAAAGAGCTTATTTGGGTTGTAGAGTTACTAAACAATGAACTTGGCTTACTGAGAATTTGCAAGTTTATGTATAATACAGAAATTATTTCTAAAGATTGGTCTTTATACCACGATAAATTTAAATTTGAGAAGAAAAACAAGTGAAAAGATATTAAGTGAAATCTCTTATGTATGTGAGTCTTGGTAAATTTTTATTGCTTACTGCAACTCCATGAGAGTAAAAATAACTATCTAGCCCTAAGCTGTTATTAGTGAAACTTGTCATTTGAGGTAAAAGCTCTTGGGACTATAACTGATTTTATTTTGAGGTTTGAATTTTTGTATCATCAGTAATCTACCATTTGAGAGAAATGCCACAAGCTACTCAAAGGGAGTGTGACCCTGAACGGTTACAGGTCTGCATCTGGGAAAAAGCTGAGAGGACAACCTTGGCATCAGCCTAAAGTGAGATCCTCCTGACTCAGTTTCCACATTGTGTTCCTTTGAGTAGGAATGTTTCCCACCTGGCTATTCCTGAGTCTGGCTATGAGATGTAATTATTACAGCATGGCTAATTGTTAAACTGTGACTCTTATTTGAAATCAAACAGAGCTAAGGATGTTTTATCCCATAATATATGTGCCCTTAGGCCTAAGCCTGAAGGACCAGTTTGATGCTGGTATAATTATATTCCTGCTTTTTCCTTTTATAGCAAATTTCTATAATCAGAACAAGTGGTCAGTAAAAGGTAAGAGCACAATGCAAGTATGTGAGATCTTGCTGTTTTCAAACTGAAGGTGTAATAATTCCATATCCCAAACAACTAGGTAAATTAGTATTTGGGCTATGCTAATGTAAACACAGTCTTATATAAGACTGAATCCCTGAAATAGCTCCTTCTTTCGCAATAATATGAGAATAATTAGGCAAAAATAAAATAAGATCTTTAAATGTTCAAAATGATGTAAGAATAATTGGGTATTGTTACAATTGATTGAAGGACATAGCTGTTATTCTATTAATTACTGATCAGAAACATCTTTGGTTTGCGGAAGAGAATTTCAATGCAATCAATGATATTTTGTGTTACATTAATGGAAAAATTATTCAAGTATATTACTACTGTGGAAATAACACCTATTTGTACTGTGTCCTGTGGTACAAATATGTTTTACTATAAACAACTTATTGATATGCGCTGTTTTGGAATTAATTATTTAAGTATCCTCTCAAGTCTTTTATTATAATTGGAGTAAAGTCAGCCTCTTATAATTAAATTCATTTGTGTAACCATTGAACCCAGGAGTGGAAAGCTTCTACCTGCAAGAATGGTGTTACTTATGTTTTCATATACAGGATTAGATCACCAATAGCATCTGATCCTCCTAACAGAATTCGATTCAGTGTAGAAAAGTTTGAGAAAATAACAAGATCAGACAATTCTGTATGTCAAATGTAAATTATTCTAATAGGGCATGTAAAAGAAAAAAAAAACCCTAAATTTTCTGAGGCTTTAAGCAAACTCTGGGTTCCTACTTTTATGTTCCCACTTATAGTTCTATTATTAAGATTAAAACTCTGAGATTTGAGTTGGTCTTCACAATATGAACTAGTTATCGGAGAAGTAAAATTTGAGAAGTTGTACTAAACTTGTATTGAGATCTGTTTTGTAAAAGATTTTAGCAGGAACATCTAACAAGTAATTTAGAACCAGAAAACCAGTTCTACTGAAGAGTTGCCCCTAAGGACAAGACATTTTTCCAGATTGCCCCAAGAAAAGTTTTCCAGAGACCAGACAACTAAATAGGATGTCTGGATTCTAAGATGAAATTTGCTAATTAAATGGACATTGAGGGTGGGCTGATGATCATCATTGTACAAATCTCCCCTTCACAAAAAGGGGGAAATTGAGAAAATTAAATTGTTCTGATCCCACTTTGTAACTGATTCTATTCTCTGTCACCCCCAATATGTTGTAAAACTGTCATATTTATTTGTCTCTGAACCTAGTTCAGAAACTCAGCTGGCTTGTACTAAGTTGAGTTCAGAAATTCAGCTCACCCATTAATCTCCAAATGCCACTGGTTCTTCCTTCACCTTCCAGGATGGAAGAAAATTGTAATAATTTTGGTAATTTTCTTATTGGTCATTTTTTTTCCTATTTGTGCTTATATTGCTTATGTAGTTTATGCTTACAAATGAGATCATCCTGACTGTGCCCATAAATGCCCTAAACACCCTATTATAGAGCTACCCCAGAGACCGTCAGAAAGAATGTATGGGAGGCTTTTCAGGGGTAGATTGTAGGGTTCCTGTTGGGAAAAAGTGATAGAATACAGTAATAAGTGAAAAACCATAAAAAAACTTAAACCCTGTGAAGGGTGCAAGCCTTGGTAACCTATTAGAATCATTACTTAGATACTGAATTATATTTTAGACACTGAGTCATAACTTAAGATGCTATGACCTATGAAAGCCATAACAAGAATATTTGTGACCCATATATGACCAGTACATGATCAATACACAAACTTATGCTTGGGCATAATACTGGCTTAACCCCCAAGCTCATTACTAAGCAGAAAACCAAAAATATCCACCAATCAGTAGTGATGCACTCAATAGCTCCTCCTCCCTTTGTCTGTTTTCTATAATTACTGTGGAGATTTTTAGGGTTCTTTTCGGGGATCCACTGAACTATCTGGCTACCCCTCCAGACTGAAGATTGTCCCTGTTTTGTAAGTATTCATAATGATTGATTACACTAGTACCTATAATCAATCTGGAGATACTTGGCCTCTTCCTTTGGTTTAGAAAGAACATCCCATGGTTATGAGGGAGTTACAGGGTTCTCTAGCGAGAGGAATTCTTACAATACTTGATTCACTGTGTGAGAATATAAGCATGCAAATTTACAGAGATGTGGATAAAGTTTTCTGTATCCACTAGTATATGAAAAGCTAAAAAAAAGAAAAGATAGTTCAATCTATGTGTCTAAAATATTTTAAACAACAATAATGGTGTTTTCATGCCATTATAAGTATAGGCTTATCTTTAGGTACCATAATCAGTAATTTAAACATTTTTTAAATGTTGCTTTCTATTACTTTATAGCAAACTTGAGTGAGAAATACTTTTGCTGTTATATTATGCTAATAATAGATAAAAGGATTTATTTTAAAATTTTTGTTGCATCTTTCTAATGGGCTGGAACTAATTATAACAATTTACATGTAATTATAACTTCTAATAGTATGATTTTGAATAATATGACTCCACAGGATTAGTTACTCTCACTCATACCTATCTGTATATACAGAGGAGAAAGGCACTAGAAGTAATACAATTGTGAGGGTATACGAGGTAACTAAAAGAGGAACATACCAAAGGCATGGAAAAAATCTCAGACCTTATTGAAACCAAAAAAAGGTGACTGAGAGAACATCACCTATGGAATTATATGCCTACTCTCCTAGCTATACAAAATCTCTGTGAAACACATCTATACACAAACTGAGGGCATCCTCAATGAGGTTATAAGCAGAGGAAAAACAAACTTTTGCAAACAGTATTCAACAATGAACCATATCTTTACCATTTCACAACTGACTGAAAGATACAGAGATTATAAAATCCCATTGTGTTTATTGTTTGTTGATTATGAAAAAGGATTAAACAATAAAACAAAATGCTACCTTACGGGATCTCTTACAAGTTATCTCATATATATCTCTCAAGATCATTCAGGATTCCTTAGAAAATGAACCTGTTCAACAATCCTCTGGCAATAAACATCAGGTGAGGTACACAACTCTTAATTAATCTATATACATGAAATATTTTGTATCTGTCCCCCTTCTCTCCATTCTCGTGAAGAGGATGAATGTGGGAAGCAAGGGTATTTTGAAAATGTATGCTTGCTGAAATTATTTTACACTGTAATCAAGGGGATCTAACAGAGTCCAGGTCAAGGAGGCATTCCCTGTAGGTGGAAAAGTCTTTCAGATACTACTGTTTGCAGATGACATTGTGTTGATTCCATCAAACTTCATGACATTGCACATCCTCCTCTAATCACTCAAAGTTCTTGAATCTGTTTATCCACACAGGAAAGATCAAATGAATGAAGAATGCTTGTTGTTCAGATTTCAACAATTTTGTGCTTCTTTCCAGAGAGAGTTTCTTTAGTTCTCTTCTTCCTCTCTTTCTCTTTAGATCCTCATTCTCTTGATTCATGACACCTGTAATTATGTGATCTCTCTGTATTCCTCATGCAATCAAAGTGTCCAGGGTACAAATTCTACGCTCCCCACTCTAGGTGGTTTCTTCCACTGCCTTGTAGAGCTTGCCCCATGGATTCTCCTTTTTCATGAGCACCTCATTCCCAGAACAATGCCAATTATTACAAGTGTCAGAGATGATGACACTGGCCCATGGGAGGGCTCCTCTGTACCATGTCCCTGATTATGCAACCCACCTATGCCTTCCCATGGTGACCTTTCTTTCCATATTGTCTCACATTCTCCTCCCTTGGTCCATACTCTCCTACTTCCTACGGGCCAGTTGCCCATAAGAGTTTCATCTGATTCCCTCTCAATATAAGATGAGTAGACTTTTCAAGAGTTAAATCCCTCAGGGCACACCCAGTGCAGGGTCCCATCTCACTTCACAAACCAGCTCTCTCCCCCCAAATCAGTATTCATCAGTGAATGAATGGCCCCTCCAGCCACCAAAGCAAGGCCTCTTTCCTTTTTAATTCTTCTCTCCTGTGCCTCCTCACCTCCTCCACTGCAGGCTCTCTTCTTTCTTGGACAGCAGGGGTCACCTCTTTGCTCAATTTGACCCTAGGACATCACAGTCTCCTCACTAACTCCCTGCTCCCCTCCCCCATTTTCATGTACCCTTCCATGTTGTAATGTAGTCACACACACACATACGCAAACATACACACACATAAACACACACACACATACACACACACAAACAAAAAACAAAAACAACACAACCATTGATTCATCTGTAGGCAGGGTGTCTCCAAGGTCTGTCCATAATTTCCCATTCCTGTCCCTTCACTGTTCCTTCCATCAAACTTTTGCCTTCACTCCTCTCTCCCTATGTACATTTAGAAAGAAGTTTCTTACTGGTCATTCAGCTGTTACTCAGTGCTACTGATGTTGCAGTCCTTGGCTATTGGATTTATTCACTCGTCTTCCACTTCTGTTTGGGGTAAGATCTGAGAAGCAATTTCTCTTCTGGTTTTCTTTCTAAAAATGTTTCAAACATTTCTTTATAATTGAATGTCCATCCCCTTCTCTGGTTAAGCTAGGATTTGCGGGGTAGGTCACCCTGGGCTGCATCCTGAGCTCCACTATGCTTTAGAACACATTATTCTATTCCCTCCTATGATTTTTGGTGGGTTCAGAACAGTCTTGCATTCAAATTCCCTTTCCTTTGTAGTTGAAGGTCTTTATCCTAATCATTTGCAGAATTTGTTTCTGAACTTAATTGTTAAAATTAAACACCATGTGTCTTAGAGTTCGCAACCTTGGTCTTTGTAAGGAACAAGGTATGAATTCTTTTTACTGATATTTCATTTCTATCTTCAGAAGTTCTAGGCAGTTCTCTTCTATTATTTCCTGCATTGTGGTCCTAAGGTTTTGTTTTGTTTTTTTTAATCCTGCCATGTTCTTCTAGGAGACAATGACCCTCAGATTATCTGCCCATCTTGTCTTCAAGATTAGTATGTTTTGCTTGTATAGTAAGCATATTTTCACTTAAAGTTGTTTTTTGCTTCTCTTCTAGATTGTCCTTTATTTCAACAGAAATTGCTTTCTTTAAAAGTTACTAATCTAATGTCTAGTTTAAAAAATTACTAATCTAAATTTCAGTGAATTGTGACAAAAAGCCCTCTGTTGAAATGGAAAGGGGAGGTGATAGTGTAGGGATCTTGGAACAGCTTCTGTTGGGAGTGGAATAGAGGTGAAAGGCAAGAATGGATGCAGCAGAGAGGGCACAGCTGAGATTTTATAGCACAAATTTGTAATGGACCACAAGCATTGATTTTTATAGTATTGTATAGTGGATTGTATAGTACACTTGTATAGTCAATTTCTTATGGTGGTGATCTGGAGCAACCAAGAAGGAACAGAAAAGGCAGAGGGTGGAAGTAATCCAGGTTTGGGGTTTGGAAAGGCAAAAATAGGTAGGATGGTGTGGCAAGGGATTCAAGGTTCAAAGACAACTGGTTAACTAAAGGGTTGAAATTCTTAAGAGAGGAACATTAAAGCTTGAACAAGCACTGAAGCCAGAGATAGCAAGAATGGTTGGGGTGAATGGAGGTTGAGGGGAGAGCAAATAATAAGTTTAAAGGTAGGTCATAAGGAGAGCTGCAAGCACAGTAAATTATAGTTAAATAGAGGAATTTCAGAATTTTGGATTGTTGCTGTAGAACTTGGGGTAATAAAGGGTCATAGGTATGACTTTTCCTGTGTTTGACATATGTAGAGAGATCAACCTCAAGGTTGATGGGGAGGGAAGCAAGGGTATCTAAGGAATTATCTACATGTATATTGAAGTCACCAAGTATAAGATTCAGGTTTAGAATAGAGAAGACTGTGAACCATGTACTGCATTGGAAAGAGCAGACAATAGGCATCAGGATCTGTACATGTCAAAAAGGCAGCTAAGAGAAAGGGGGGAAAGGTCTGGAGTGGCAGTAAGGCAGAAACACGTCTACACCCCCTCCTGGCTGACGTGGATTAGTTAGGAATTAAGTGGGGAGAGGAGCCACGAAGACATTAGCAGAGCAGCAGAAGAGAGTTTGTAAGCACTTTCAAAAAATGGTTTTCCCCTATTACCCAGCACATCTTCAGGAGGTCTCAAGGCCTAAACTCCTGAATTTCTGAGTCTTGTCGCCAAGGGAGGGTACGGTATTCTAAAGTCTGGGTATAATCCAGGCCCAAAGCATGCATGCTTATTGGGAGAAAGCTCTAGGTTACAGTCCAGAAATTAACGTGCCTGCCTTGCCTACAGCTTGTGAGTGCCACGTAGTAACTGATGACACGAAGTAGGCATTGGTTGGCTGAAGTAAAGTTTAAAGGCTTATAACCACCTCAACCCAATCATTACTTACGTGGACATTGGTTGGGAGAAGATTGGGTAAATACAAGATTGGCTAAGCGAAAAGGAGAATGAGAGCTAGGGACCACGATGAAGGACATCAGGAGGCTGGACAGAGGAGATCCATCGATTTAGAGTCAGTAGGGAATTCAGGGCTCACATAATCCAACCCTTTTCATTTTAAAATGAAATTTAAAAAAAAATTTTAAAGACGAGAACTGAGGCCCAAAGAAGTTAAGTTACACCAGGTCGCACGGGTTTTCTGTCCAAGCCTTTTCCTTCATCTTCCACCCTCGCAAAATTATCAAACTGACTCTGCTTTCCTCGCGCCCCTCTCCTCCCAGCCAGCTTCTCCAACCCGCGCCTTCGAACTTCAGGTGGCGCTATAGTGCCTCCGGGAGGGGGCGTGTCAGAGGGACAGTCTGCCCAGTAACCCATGACGCGGGGCTGGTCAGGCGAGCTGCGGGGAGAAGGCGAGGACCCGGAGGAGGCCTGGGTAAATCCCTATCCTTAGGCGCTGGATTCTTTGGCACCTCCCTCCTTACCATTTTATCCCCCACTCCTGCCTCGCTTGTCCTCCCATCCGCCTCTTCCCCGCCCGCTGTCTCCTCTCGCGCTCCCAGCTCTGGCGGTTGGGGGTCGTTGAGCCGGCTGGGCGGCAGCAGCTCGAGCATTGGAGGAGTCAGTCCGACCACGGGTGAGGGAACACAGACTGGGCGGATGAGGGAAGTGGGGGGTGGGGGGGTAATGATGGGGCTTGAAGGGTGGCAGGGGCTCCTAACCCTGAGCCTAGTGCGAGCTCTTCCACACCACCGCCTTCAGCTGGAGGAAACCTTCGTTTTCCTGGAAAGAAGTCTGCACTGGCAACTGAGTGACGCGTGGGGGAGCGAGACTAGCGCGCGCTTGTAGGTGCGCGCGGGCGGGGGGGGGGGGGGGTTGACTCAAAACAAAGCCCCCCCCCCCTGCCGGCCTGCTGCCTTTTCTCTGTCGCTTCTCACCCGAGTTTCTCTCCTGACATTTCGTTTTCTCGCCTCGAATCTTTCCATTTTACCCTCCAACTCCTGTCTTCCACTCCCTTTGCCTCCCGACTTTTCCTCTTCTTCTTCCTCCCCTCTTTTGTCATCCCTTTCCCCTTCTTTCTCCTCTCTTCCCTTCTTCCCCCTCTTCTTCCTCCCCCTCCTCTTCTTCCTCCCCTCTCCCCTTCGCTTTTTCCTCTCCTTCCTCCTCTCTCCCCTTCTCTCTTCTTCTCTCTCCATTTTCCCCGTCTTTAAGCCTGTTTCCGGCTCTTAGTATGATCCTTTCTTCATCTGGTCCCTAGCGCCGGAGACTCCCAGCTCCGAAGGGCAGCGAGAAGATTTGCGACTGCACGGTGGCACCTAGCTCCTGGTTCCAGAGCGGAGGGAGGGTCTGGGGATGGAAGGGAGGAGTCACGGCCATCTCCCGCTCATTTGCCACCTCCCTCTCCCTTTTCACTCTTTTGTCCTTCAAAAATACCTCTTGACTCAAATTCCGGGGTAGGGCGGAGGGGGCGATGTTTCATCCTCGTGGGACTGACCAGGGATTGGGGACTTGGGTGGACACGTAAGAAACGAGGCCGAGAGAAAGGGGGGCTCTACATTTGTAGGCAAAAGCTTTAGGGGCAATCCATGGCTCCTCGGCCCTGGAAAGTTAATCATAGAGTTTTCATTAATTGGGGGAACAGGAGAGGAAGAGAAGCTTCAACCCTTCCCAGAGATGAGTTTGAGACATTTAAGCACCACTATGTGGAGAGCACTGTGCCAATCTCAACAGTATCTTTTCGGTACCCACCCTTGCCATAATTGTCCTACTACCTAGGATTGACTCTGATGCTATAAAACACACACACACACACACACACACACACACACACACACACACACACA
>NW_020944482.1:2514477-2534517 GCF_900497805.2 Vombatus ursinus | reverse complement strand
ACACACACACACACACACACACACACACACACACACACACACACACACGACGGAGCAGGAGTCTGAGTAACCCAAGGGAATATTAATAACTTTATGGTTTGTGAATAAGGAGAACTGATCCTTTTCCCCAACATTACTTTCTTAAGTAACTGAATTTGGTGGGGTAAAGGGCTGGAGGGAGGGGTCATGTAAGTGAAGCCCTGTTTCTAATCCCAGTTTTGTCACTAACTTGCTTTGTGATTTTGGACTAAATCATTTATAGTCTTTCTGAGTTGGGTCTCTGAAATAGAATGTCCTGCCTACCTGAAAGAGCCGTTAGAAAGATTAAAGGTGTTTTTGGATGTGATTGTGTTGTAAAAATCCATGCAAACATACAGTATTGTTAGTGACTTCTGGAGAATTTGATTAGATTCCTATCTCCTCCCCCTACCTCCAGACAATAGCAAGTAGTCAACAAATAATTTCAAATTCTCTTCCTCCCAGTCAAATACCACTCCAACTTCGACAATAAAATACCCCAATTATTTATTGGGTCTCTTGTGTGCATAACACTTGTGGTGGTTACTCAGTAAATAATAGATTCTTGCTCTCGTGCCAGGGGGAAGTAGAACATCTGAATTCAAGAAAAATGGGTGGCAGACTCTGGCTATCAAAAATCACTTATTAAGAATAGAACTGCTGATGAACATCATAGGGATTATGCAGATGAGGTTTCTTCGAGGTTCCCAAAAATTTGGGACAAGGATAATGGAGGGAGGTCAACTGGTGTAGTGCAAAGAGGATAGTATTTGGACCCAGAAGGTGTGGATTTGAACTCAGCTGTTACCACTTGCAACCATGGGGATACTGAGTTTTTGGGTGACAGGATCTCAGAGGCAAAAATGAGGGCTTTGGACTAGATTCAGTTGAACAGTGGTGACTTCTGTCAAGGAACCTGGAAACCACCACTGATACTTATTAACGTTGTGATGCTCAGGGAAGTCACTTAAGTTCAAATGCTACCTTAGACATTTTCGAGCTGTGTGACCCTAAAAAGTTGATTAACCTATCAGAGACTGTTTCATCTGCAACATGAAGATAATAATAGCATTTACTTCAGAAGGTTGTTTTGGTAAGACAATCTATGTAAAATGCTATATAAATATTACCTATTATTAAAAACTCTTGGGAGGAGTTAAGGTAAAACTCCCAGGAGGAAAATTAGGATCATTTATTTTTATTATCAAATCCCTAAAAGGTATTTGAAGGGGGCAAGTTGGGGGTTAGGGAGAAAAGGGAAGACTATTCTCCCATTTCCAACACACTAACTTCTTTAAAGATACCAGACTGGTTCTGCAACCAAAGAGGGCAAGAGAGAGATTTGGAAGAGTCTGTAAGACCTGGCTTTGTTGGAAAATTAAACAAATGATATATTCAAGTCCTCTAAATTCCACAAATGATCCTACCCCAAGATAAGCATTTAACTTTGGGTTTGAGGTAAATGGGAATAGGCAAACAGAATCTGTTGCTTTTTATTAAGCATTAAGTATTTGCACCCCCAGCTCTCTAGCCATTGGTTGGGAGGAATGAGCTTCTTAATCTTTGTAGGATTTGAACTTTAAAATTGGGAAAGTTACAGTTTGAATCTTTAGCGTTTCCCTAATTATAGTTTAGGTTGGAGGAGGCGAGTAGCATGGGGATGTTAAGGAAAAATTCCCTTTTCCTAAATCCCTTTCTTTTCTCTCAAACTGTCTGGTTTGAGAGCCACTATTCAGTGGCACCCAAGATTTAAAAAAATTCTGCAGCATCCACAGTCCAGTTTTCTATTCCCTCTTTTGCCCCTCCTTTAAACTTACCCTCAAATTCTCAACCCATCTAGGCCTTTTTATTGCTCTCTAGTCCAGGGCTGCAAAGGGTTAAGGTGTCTGAGATCCTATAAAGTCCCATATCCTAGAGCGGCCCCAGACTGTCCGACAGGAAGGAGCTCCTGCTAGAGACTTCCTGTTCTGGACACTGAGGACATCGAGACAAGGAGTCAAAGAGGCACTAAGCAGTGACTCTCTTATTCCCTTCCCTTCTCCTTATCTGGTCCCACCCCAAGACCACTTGTCATCAAAGTTGGGCCTTACTAATTGCACCGGTGAGTTGTTTTGTTTTTGTTTTTTTCCTGGGGGTGGGAGGCGGGGGCATTAGGGATAGAGGGGAGGGAACTAAAAGAGATGAAAAACAATCCGACACCCTCACATTCCTAAGCAGCCCCTTTGGTCTGAAGAAAGGAAGAGAGTGGGGGAGGGAAATTTGTAAAATTATAATACAGCTTGAGGACTACCTCCAAGTCCATAAGATTAAAAAGCTCAGGTACAACACAACTAGGCACATAAAAAAAAAATGAAACTGGAGATGTATTTCTCACTGTATCCCATTTTCTCCTCTTAATTCTTAGCAGGGAATTCAACTGAATTCTTTTGAGATTTTTTTTTACCCTTCATAGAGAATATCGATAGTGAGAAAGTGCCTTATAGTTATTTATAGTTCAAATGTTGAAGTGAATTGAGGTAAGCTGGAAAAGAGGAGATGTAAATGAACTTCAACTCCTATTTACCTTTTACCAAAAATCCTAGGAAAGTACAATAAATCTCCATTATTTCCAGGCATTCAAGATTCATTTTTCCTCACCAAAAAATGTAAATCTTCCAAATTAATTACTGGGGCATTCTGCCTCTTCACCTCTGGGTAGGAGTCAACTGTGATTGCAAAGAAAAGTGTTAGAGAAGAGGATGTGAAGAATCCAGGAAATAGAGATCAAATTGGTAATTAAGGGACTGTATTCTTACTCCTCCCCCCGTTTCATTTCTCTTTCTCTGGGAATGTAAGGATGAGAAAACTTGAAAAATCACTGCATCTGCCCCTTTCTTTTGAGTAAAATTAACCACAATCCTTTAGGGTTTCGGATTATAAATCTCCTGTTATAAAAAGTCCCCCAAGACTGTGCTGTGAATTAGACTTTATTCCTATTTCAGTCATTTCTTAACAACCTAGTATGAAACATCCTTCAAAATGTCCTAAACCTGCTGTATTTCTAGCCTTCTTTTATTCACATACGTCTTCAGAGCCAGATCTAGTTATCATTCCAATAAATAACTTTTCTAGAATATTCACCCTAAGTCTCTGGACCCTTTCTTCCACCTCTCAGGGATTTTATGAAAGCACAGGAAATAATTAACATGAAAAACATTTTAACTTAATCAAAGGGGCCAGAGGCATGCTTAATCCATGCTTAGTCAATAAACTATTAAGCACCGGCCTCTGAGCCTAAAGCAGGAAAGTAAAAGTGCTGCAACTTGGAAAAAAAGGGAAATAATTTAACTTCAAACTAACTTTTCACAAATATAATAAAATCTTATATATACATTTTAAAATCTCATTATAAGATATGATTTGCCTGTTAAGGAAAAGACTAGAAAAGTAGTAAAACTTAGGGTTTTGTTGTAAGCCCATTATAAATGGGATATTACATTTTAAAAAACATACTTTATTTACTTAATAGTGCCATTATATCTTAGTTTATATGTACAATATTCCCAAGTAACAAATGTACATCTTTTAAAATAATAAAAAAATTTAATCTTAACCAGATAATTCTTCATCTGTCACCCAGTTTGTTCCAAATTAATTAAATTTTTCTATAATAATCACCACTAGATTATTCACATTAATTTAAGGAAGCAAAAGTTAGGATATTTTAGAAATTATATTTGGTTTGAATGAATTTGTGTGCTTATTTGTTTTTTCAGATTATTTTCTAAGGCACATGCCTTTTTGTACATTCTCATAGAATTCCAGCCTGGTTCAGACCTGAGGAACTGAGAGATAAAGGAGCTGGGACAAGACTAATCCAAACTGCTATATATTGGCTATATGGCCATCCTTCACTCAGGGGTTCTGTGGGAGTGGGGCTAGCTGACGGGGCAAGTCATAGCATCTCTGGTCTCTTTTTGCTTATTTATAAAATGAATGGATAGGGGTTGGAGGGAGTAGGGGAAGTAAGGTGGTAGACCAGATGGTCCATTCCAGCTCTAAAATTCAATGAGTCTTTGAATCAAGAGCATAATTTAGGGTTAGGACCCAAATGGAGTATTATGGGGAATCAAACTAGCATGCTGCTAGGAGAAGTTAACCAAGTAAAAATTTTTTCATTGATTCATCCATGGATAATTTAGAGGTGAATATAAATACATGAAATTGTCCATGAAATTCACAATTTTGAGCATCTATTTGCTTTGGGTTAAATTTCTTAATATGATCTGAAGTTAAGCTTGAATCAGCTGAGTTTAAAATAAATAAATCTAATTAAAATAAATATAATTTGAGTTATAGCAATACAACTCTACAGAAGCTTTATTCAAATATCTTATTATTTATAGTGTGGACTCTGGACTCTCAAAGGAATGATAGAAGAAAGCTTGACAGGTTGTGCCAGCATGGAAGGGCTTCAAGCTTAGCCTTGTCCTAGCCTAACTAAATTAGAGAGGCTCATCAGTAAGATGACTGAAGGATGATGAAGCATCTCCTAAATTATAAACAGATTTTTAATTTGCCTCCTGTTAATAATAACAACTGCTTTTGATATAGTGCTTTAATACTTATACAAAACATGTTATATCATTTGAGCTGCAGAGGACATTATTCACATTTAATAATTTTTTTAAAAAAAGAGTCAAAAATTAAGAGAGATTTGGCTACACTCCTATAGTTAGTGTATCCAAGTCTGCCATGTTACCCTTATATTGCCTGTATTCAATAGGAATATATTCACTATGCTGGGTCCAGTTTGGAGCTATAGTTTGCCTTCCTAACTTTTATCAAAACACATCTCAAGGAAGTTTAATTTCACTTTTAATCCATGTCCCTCAGCACCTATGTATTAGTTTGCACTGTTGAGCTAGATTCTCTCATTCTTCTCCAGGGTACACCAGTTCACCCCCGAAGCCTTATAGGGAAGAAAATCCATGAAAGAACAACCGCGGCAGCTGACAATGATAGAAAGAAAATAAAGATTCCAAGCAGAAGAGTTTCCAAGTGGACAAATACCTTTCAGCTAAGAAGAAAATTAAGTTTATCAGGAGAATATCATTCTTGTCCACAGTCCCTCCAGAAAGCAAGGAAAGTTTACATCTATCCCTACCCAATTATCATCTCTGCTTTTAGGCAACCAGGAAAAAGCTTACACAGAACATTCCACTTCCTCAGGTTCCCTACCACCAGAAAGTTCAGTGTTGGAGGAAAGAACACTACTAGCACTCACCCCTCAGAGTGCAGAGGAAAGTATCCCCCACATACCTCCTCTAACTGGCCGACCCCCTTTCCTCCAGAATCCAGTTACAGAAATCATTTGTTTCCTGGTATTCTACCCATCCCTTTCCAGCCATGTATGGAGCAGGGAAGCCCTATAAATGCATTGAGTGTAACAAGAGCTTCCGCTACAGTTCAGTGCTGCACCTCCACCAGCGCACACATGCCGGGGATTGCTGCTACCGATGCCTAGAGTGTGGTAAGGGTTTTGCACAAAATGCAGAGCTTAGGGCCCACCAGCGCACACATGCTGGTGAGACTCTCTATATCTGCAATGAGTGCGGAAAGAGCTTCCATCAAAGTGTCTATCTAGATCTGCACCAGAGTACCCATACTCGAGGCAGGCCCTGCAAATGCCATGCCTGTGGGAAACGCTTTCCCTATCGTTCTGCCCTCTACTGTCACCAGCGACATCACCCTCGTGAAAGGCCTTACCGATGCCCTGTCTGTGGAAAAAATTTCCGTCAGAGTGCCTATGTCTTCCACTATGAGAGGACCCATAGTGGTTCTAATGCTCTCACTGCAGGTGAGCTTCCTAAAGGCCCAGAAGCCAGTGGAGATAGGTTTACTGTTCATACAGGGCCTATCCTACCTGCCCCATTGCACCCTGAGGAAAAATCCTATCAGTGTAGCGAGTGCCATCGGGACTTCCGAAGTAGTTCAGGTCTGCTGAAACATCATCGTGTCCATGAGGCTGGAAAGCCCTGTAAGTGCAGTCAGTGTGGAAGGGCATTTGACAATGGGGAACAGCTCTCTGCACACCAGAAGCGAAGCCACAGTCAGAGAAGTAGTGGAGCCAAGCTGGAGGGAGCCCACAAGTGCCTTGTGTGTGGAGAAGTCTTTAGGCGGGCATCAGAGCTCCAGGCTCACCAGGAGACACATGGGATGACCCGAACCCACCGGTGCAACGTGTGTGGAAAGAGCTTTAGTAAAAGCTCAACCCTGACACGACACCGGCAGACACACACAGGGGAAAAACCATTCAAGTGTCCTGAGTGTGGAAAGTGCTTTACAGAGAGTGCCACCCTGGTACGACACCACCGAATTCACACAGGGGAGAAGCCTTATGCCTGCCCAGACTGTGGGCGGAAGTTCAGTGAAAGTTCCACACTAATGAGGCACCGGAGAAGCCATAAGGGAGAGAAACCACACCAGTGTACCACCTGTGGCAAGAGCTTTGGGCAACGGTCAGACCTGATTGTTCACCAAAGGATTCATACTGGGGAAAAGCCCTTTCCTTGCCAAGAGTGTGGCCGACGGTTCAGTGATCGCTCAGACCTCACAAAGCACAAGCGTACCCACACAGGGGAAAAGCCATATCGATGTGAGGAGTGTGGCAAGTTCTTCACATGTATTTCCAACTTAAATGTTCACAAGAGGAACCACGCTGGTGACAAGCCTCACAAGTGCCCTGAATGTGGCAAGTGTTTCAGTGTTGGCTCCAAACTGGCGCTGCACCGAAAGACCCACCAGGGTGAACGCCCCTCAGAGTGTGCTGAATGTGGGAAGTGCTTTAGCCATAGCCGATCACTGTCACAGCACCAGAGGGCCCATGCTCGTGCCAGGGCCGCTGCAGGAGCCACTGCAGGTGGGTTGGTTGGGATAGCACCTACCCTGATCTTTTCAGTAGACTCTGGCCAAGAGAAGTCAGGCCTGAGGGTGACAGGAGTAGGAGAGAGGTACTGAGGTTCCTAAGTAAAAAACACTAAATCACTTTCTCTCTACCCTCCCAAAAGGAAGTCTGGGGAAAAGTTTTGACTAAATAATGGGAAAAGATAGTAGTGGGTCTGAGTTTTCTCTGCCTTCTCCTGTCCTTCCTGTGTATATCTTCTTTCACTGCATTCTCAGTCTCTTTCCTCATTTGCTATTAGTCTTCCTTTTTTAGTTTTCTGTATCCCAATGTTTGTCTTATTTGTCACCTTTCTTTTTCTGGGTATGTACTTTGCCACACTTCTAGTATCTTTACACTTCCTCATATTCCTATCTGAATTATCTCTCTGTAGTAGTATAGGTATCAGTGGATGTAGTGGAAGTTAGGTTGAATTAACCCTCTCTGCTTGGATGGGAGAGAGATCCCAGTCACATTATTAAAGGACAGTGTTTTTTACCTTGGCCTGTTTGTTTCCTCTTTGTCTATGCCTCATCTCCTTTTTCTGTCTACATCTTTATGTTTATTTCATTCTGTCTTTTCTCACCTCTCAGAATTCCTATGTCTCCAATTGTCCTTGATGCCTGGTTTTCTTTTGCTTTCTGTCTTTTCTTACCCCTCTTCTATATTTCTCTTATCTCTGCTCTCTTTCTTTTTCCCTATTTCCATGTATATTGGTCTCTCTATTTCTGTGGGGTTAATGGAAAGAGAAAATTGAGAGAATGAGGTGTGCGTGAAATACAAGGGATGAGAAGGGTAGGTGTGAAAATATAAAAGACCTGGAAAGAGACCTCCAAAATATTCCCACATGGCAAAATAGTACAAACCAGTGCATGTCAGAAATAGCCTTATACCAATAAAATTGAAGGGAAGGGATAAAGGTTCTTTGCATGAGGTTCCTTGCAAACAATACTCCTTCCCCTCAAGAATCCTGGTTCAGTCAAAATACTATGTGTTGGCACACTCAACTCCTGCACTCCCAAGATTGATAGCTGGGGTCCCTCATGTATTAAGAGGAAGGTGGATAAGCCAAGAATTTATCATATATTTCAGTTATGATTCCCCACTGGAGCATGGAAGTGTTTGTAATTTGCAAGGCTAATTTGGTGGCATCTTGGCAGCCAGTCTTTATCCTTAATGAGACTGAAGAGGATAGAGGGACAAAAATGGAGAAAACCAGAAGAAACCCCTAGACATCCCTTTCTCCCTGTAATTGGTAATTAGAATAAATGTTGTTGTTTTTTTGTTCCTGATGCCTCAAGCCTTGGTTATTGAAATCTATAGGAATTTAAAGTATAAGTTATGCGCACACTTAAGTGTTTAAAGAACTTTCTTGACATCAGACATTCTTTCCCATAGCCTAGACTAACACCATTCTCTCAAACCAACAAATGTCCTTGGGAGAGAGAAGCTGTACACTTTTGGTCAACCTTCTCCCATTTCCTGCTTTACAGCCCCCTAAAGTACCTCCTGAAGTCATACCTTAATGCTTCATCTTCTACCTCTTCCAAAACCCATTTTCTAGATTTTCTATTATTTTCCCCCTCTTCTGGGCCTTTCTTTACCTCCTCCAGAAAGGAAGGCATTCTGAAAAGACATATGGGGAAGAACTGGAAACTAAATGTGTAGGTCCTGAAAGGAAAATTGGGCCCCTAACAGGGATGAGTGGCAGGTAAGATTGTTGTTGAGGCTTAGGGTATTTAGAAAAAAGACCCCTCACTTCTTCAAGGGACTCCAGTAAATAGCTTCCTGTGGAAATCAATTCTAACAGCTCAGTTTCCTAACAATTAAAAAACTCAATCTCAACTAAGTATATATGTAAAATAATCATTTTATTGCATTCTTAGCAGTAGGAAGCAAGGCAATCCAGTCCTCTAACTCCCCTTAAAGGTATGACTGGCACCAATGTACTTATACTGTCACCCTGAAAGCCTTCTTACCTTTCCCCACCCCACTTTCCACTTTGCTTCCTAACACCTTGACGTCTGATTCCTCTGGATCTGTGAGGAAGGGCTGGAATCCAAGGGGGGAGACTTCTGGGACTCACATGAAAGGCTAGATTCCAAAATGGTAGAAGTAGAACTAGAGACAGTGGGTGAAGGGTAAGGCTCTGAGAGGGTGGGGCTTGAGCCAGGGCCAGGACGATGGGCAGGGTGGCTCTTGCTGCAGTGGGCAATGACATTGTCAGGCTTCTCAAATCGTTTGCCACAGAACTCACAGGGATATTGGAAAGCTGCTGCAGCCTCCTCATGCTTGCGTCGATGCCAGTTCAGAGAGGCTTTCTGGCGGCAGGTAAAGCCACAGATCTCACACCTGCAGTCAGGGAGAGAGGGGTCAGGAATTAGACTGCACATCCCCCAATTCCACCAACCCTTCAAAACATTAGCATTGTACCCAGTCTTAATCCTCCAGGTCATCCTAAAACCAAATTATCCTAAGCCCCTCCTTGGTCCTAACCATCTCCCCTCAAAGAACAGATGTTTTCTGCTACCTACACATTCCTTTAGCCTTTAACATTTCCCAAGTGGTCCTTCCCCTCAAGAATTCTGGGGATGCAGGGATACAGGTATCCTCACATTTGGCCCAAGTTCTTATTCCTATTCAGAGTCCAGGCATCATTGTTGTGAGATACCACTCATCAGAGCCTGTCCCGGGCACTACCCTTGGTTCTAACAGTTAAACTTTTGCCCTTTTGACCAGGTCTCTGCTGGGGAACAGGGTCTTCTTACTTGCTTGTTTTTGTATGCCCAGCACTTGGCACTATGGCTGCCAAATAGTAAATGCTTAATATATGCTTTTTCTGTCTTCCCCAATATTTTTTCTCCTTATTTTTCATTTTGTCTTTGTATTACCAGCTCACAGTTTAGTGCCTTTTGCATAATAAGTGCTTAAATGATTGCTAGAATAGATTGGACCCTAGCATCCTTCCTTCAAGTACCTACCTCTTCCTTGGCCTTTCTTGTTCATCTGTTTGTTGTTTTGTTTTGGTGAGGCAATTGGGGTTAAGTGACTTGCCCAGGGTCACACAGCTAGTGAGTGTTTTGTGTCTGAGGCCAGATTTGAACTCAGGTCCTACTGACTTCACGGCCAGTGCTTCATCCATTGTGCCACCTAGCTGCCCCTTCCTCATCCTTTCTTGAGGCTGACAGCTCCAGTTTCTTTCCCCTATCTTCCAGCCCCTAGGTCTCTCCATTTGACCCCAGCTCTAGTTCTCTTCTCCCAGAATTCTGGTATCTTGATTCCAGTTCCTTCAAGGACTCATGTACGTCACACTCTTCACCTCAACCCTTTCTACTCACTGTAATGGTTTTTCCCCGGTATGGATACGCCGGTGGATGATGAGGTTGCTGCTGGTTCTAAAGGAGCGGGCACAGAACTCACAAATGTAGTCTCTAGTATCTGAAAGCACAAAAGGAGACATCCCAGAATCTGTCCACATTGCTCTATATTTACTCTAGCCATACCTCTCATTCTGCTACAGAGAAACTTCAGAGGAAAAGACTATTGGCTGAAGGAATTCCAGTTACAGTCTTGGCTCTTAACTATGCTAACACAGACAAGTAATTTACTGCTCTGAAAATCCGTTTCCTTAATTTTCAAAAAGGGACTTTTCCTACCAAAAATGGTTGTTTTGAGAGTCTAAGGAGGTGAGAAAGTACTTGAAAAAATATAAAGGACTCAACATGAGTAAATTTCTAGATCATTATCATTCCCTACACCCTTCTTGTCCCCTCAGCTTCCAGGGGAAAAGAAGGGTCCCTTAGTGTCTTCTGCCTATCCTGTCCTGAAATACAGCCATCTGTATTTCTTTCTTTGTGAAGGCCCAGTAGGTAGAGAGAAAAGATACTAGATTCCTGATAAGAGAGAATGCTAGGCAGGGAGACACTAGGATTTATATGGATATTTAGGTACTAGAAAGGAAACTAAAGTAGAGGAAATGGGGTGGTTTGGGGGTTGGTATGAAATGAAAGGAAAAACTGGGAACTGAAGAACTAGACATAGATACTTGAAGTGGGTAGTATAGCAGGGACTAGTAGTGAAGGGGACACTGGAAAATTATATATTGTGTTATATATTAATTATGTATTGTATATCATAAAATACACTCATGTATGGAAATACAAGAACCAGTGTGGAACAACATGGTAGAAAACATGAGTAAAAATCAGTGGAGAAGAAAGAGAAATAACACTATCATCAGAGCATACCACAGACCACAAGGACAAAAAGCTGTAGATGAAAAGACTGGAAAACAGATTACGGGTCTGGCACAAAGTCATCACATATAGGTGAAGGGGGATGTCCCTTCAATTATACAGACATCTCGTGGAATTTTAATGTACCTTAATGATAGTTTCATCGTTCATAAAGTAAAGAAGCCAACACAGGGAAATTCTATTCTATTCTAGATTTGATTTCACCAAACAAGGAACTGATGTGGAAACTGTGGGAACCTTCAGAGAAGTGACTACTTATATCTCAGAGTCTGTGATAGAGAAGAGTAAAACCAGAAATAGTCTGATGTTTAGTAGAGATTTTTAGGATAAATTTCAAAGGATTCAGAGAAAGGACTGCATGGTCTGTAATTCTACAGAAGTCAGACCAGGAAATGTGGGAAGCCCTCAAGAATGAAATTTGAAGTAAAAAAAAAAAGAAAATTCCCATGAGAAAAGGGGAATTGTTTAAAAAGACTAATATGTTTATTCAAGTATATATTCCAACTGATATTTTAATGTACAGCAAGGACAGGTAAAAGAGGGTGGATTCAAAAGCATGGCATAGTTCTCAGTGTGAGTGAAAGCTTAGGAAAGTAAGGACAACAAAAAAGTTTTTCTTGTTTTTATTTTTAGCTATATTGGGGAAAATGAATGAAAAGCAAAGAGAATCAAAGAAAGGACAAAATAAATTAGGATAATAACTGATAGAGAAAAGGCAAGAGCTGCTCAACCTTGTTTTCCTTCTGTTTTCTCTGCCAAGCAAAATAATCTTTGGATTTGAAAGGACAAAACAAAAATGGCCAATAGAAAGTTAATACCCTAAATAAGTAAGAGAGTGCACAGACACCCTGGTACAGAAGAACTACACCTACAAATACTGAAAGAATTGGCAGATATGCTTCTAAGCCTCTGCCTGTGACCTCTGAAAGATCATTGAGAATGGGAAAAACACACCACAAATGATCTTTTGAAGGCTTCTAATGGATCCCATTCCACTTTTGGATATCTCTCTTAGGAAGGTTTTTCCTGTCATCATTTGCCTCCTTATATAATAATATTGCTATTCCCAAAGCACAGATCTGACCACACCATTCCCTTCCTCAAGAAGTTGCAGTAGCTCCCTATTTCCTCTAGGACCGAATACAAACTTATCTGTTTGGCATTTAAAGCCCTTCCCAATCTCATTCAGCCTTTCTTTCCAGACTGATTTCATATTACTCCCTATTTAACACTCTACTGGCCTATGTTTCTTGGAAGCTCTTCAAGGTTCAGCTCAGTATCACCTCCAACACAAGGCTATTCCTGATCCCTCAGGTTCTTAGTACTCTATACTCCAAAACTACTTTGTATTTAATTTATATATATTTTGTATTATTTGCATTCATGTTGTTTTTTTTCCCCCAGTAGAATTTCTCCCAATTTCATTCTTGAAGGCTTCCCAAAGCTCCTTGAGGGCAAGGACTATTTTCTTTTTAACTTTATGTACCCAGTGTTTAACACTGTGCCTGGTACTCAGCAGGAGCTTATTGATAAGCATTTACTTGTCAAATTGAGTGAGTGGTCCTTACCACTATGCAGTTTCACATGTTCCTTCAGATGCTTCTTAAAATTGAAGGACTTTCCACAGCTTGGCTCTGGGCAGGAGAAAGATTTCTGGTGGATATGCTGGTACTTTTTATGGTGCTGGGCATAGGAAGAATGAATAGTGATTGAGGGAAAGAGAAGGTATAGCTCTCCCCACCAGTTCCCACCATATCAAACCCTGAGGTAGACCACCCTTCCCTCAACACTAACACATGCACACTTCTCCCACTATAGAGTATCACAGCCTAGACTCTCAAACTACCCCACCCCTAAATCCTCCTCTAAATATAAATAACAGAAAATTTCCCTTCCTTATCCCCAGTTTTATCCAAAGTCCTATCTTCACTTTCTCTACCTATCCTATCACACACAACCCTGGACCAGGTCTCTATTAATCCTCTCCAGCTTATACATAATTCTCTATACTAAATCTCACCCTCTGCCCTTCCTTGAGACACCTCTATCCAACCTATCTCTCATCTAGCTCCACCTACCAGAGATTCCCATCTCACCCTAGTTCATGTTCCTCAGTATCTTTGAATCCCAGCACTTCTTCCCAAACACCCACTATTTAAAATTCTGCAATTCTCCATACCTTCACAATCAGCATACCCTACTCCTCTTCCCAGTCCCTAAAACGACGTAAGAATTACTAAGCAAAAGCAATGATCCATCTAACCCAATATTTTGTGTGTGGTACCAACAAAGATGTTTGGGACACGATTGTCTTTTTTGATGTTAACTTCTGTGTTTAGAGATGTCTTCAACAAAACCTCCATTTTCTTCCCTTCCCCTTTTGGAAATCATTTATGTTTTTAGCTTATATCATTTGTCAACATAAGAATAGGAAGTGTGAGGTTGATGGATCTGATAAATGGCTAATTCCTAGTCTGTTGTAATTCTAGTGCCCATAAGAAAAGGAAATATTCTTGCCTTATCCCTATGAACAGGAACAGGAAGTAGCTATAGGTGAACTACAAGGAATAGTGATTACAGAATGCAGGGGCTCTGGACTTGGAATTGAAGGGCTTGGTTTCTCATCCTGGTCAGAGTTCGCTACCAAAGAGTATAACCAAGAGCAAATCATAACTTATCTGGGCTTCAGTTTCTTTACATGACAAACACACAAACTGGACTGTCACCAAGGCCCCTTTTAGCTATGATATTTTATGATTCTATGTGATAGGGCCAACAGAACTCCTGCACTGCTTTCTATAATGTCTAATCTCTGTTCTATATTCTTATTATGTGTGTAAAGATACAGTTTTGTTTCTTAGAGATTTTATAAGTACAAGTGCTCCCCTTCCTCTCTCTGAGGAATGTAAATAAAGTGATTCTGCAGACTACAGAATATATACATGCATATATGTTTATATACATATCTGTATTAATAAATAAAGCCTTTCTTCTTTGTTAGGAGCTTTGTGTATTGGGAGTTTATTCCCCCTTCCCCATAGAATTCAAGTTAGCATTTTACATTTAAAATCCCCAGGCAGAAAACCAAGCACTTCTATAATGCCTTTGATTACTCACTTGAGAAAATAACCCAAGGCTATTCTGACCCTCCTCCCTAACTCCTTGGGATTTCAGTTGAAGGAACTGGGGTTACAAATTTAGTTTAGGGAAGAGGAAGAAGCACTTAAAGGACTGTCATGTGGAGGAGGGATTTGACTTCTGTTTGGCCCCAGAGAGCAGAACCATGGAGTAATGAATGGGCAGAAGTTGCAAGGGGGCTTGAAGTTGGAAAAACTTCCTAACCATTAGAACTGTGTAAAAGTGGAATGGGCTGCCTTGAGAGGTGGTGGGTTCTCTTTCCTTGGAGGTCTTCAAGCAGAAGTTGAATTGAGGATGTTATAGTGGGGATTACTTTTCATTTGATGGCCTAAGGTCTTTCATCAAATTCTGTAGTTCTGTAATTGTAAAGTGCTATAAATGTGGGTTATTATTATTTAGTCCAACTACCCCATTTGTCAAATGAGAAAACTGAGGTCCCGAGATGATAAGTGACTTATTTGCCAAAGGACCTCATATCTAGTTAATGACAAAAGGTATTTTGTCTTCCAGGCTAGTGCTCTTTCTACTGCAAAATGATACCTCAATTAATGAATATATATTGAATCCAGAACAGATGCCTACTATTGCTAAGTGATGTAGGAGATATAAAAGCTATAGAGGGAAAAAAGTAGGAGGACATTAATAAATAACAGGGAGTCTTCTTTTTTTTATATTTATTATAATCTACACCTTATTACAGACCCTCCTTACTGTCTAAATACACTTATTATTTTTGCAATCCAAAGTTGGCAATGAAGTTTTCATGTCTCTGAAATAAAATATTTTGAAGATAAGCTTAAATTCACCTTAGCCATTGACTACCTTCACATAAAACATGGTCTCTGCCTCGTATTTTATGTATGGAATTTCCACCCACAGAGATTCCACTGATTATTTTTATCCATTTAGATCTGGGGTTCTTAACCTTTCTTGTGTTTTAGATCCCTTTTACAGTTTGATGAAGCCTATGGACCCCTTATTGTTGCATTTTTAAATTAATAAAATAAAAAACATAGGTTTACAAAGGAACTCTGTAAGGAAACCAGTTATATTGAAATAGTTATCTAAATATTACAAAATGAGATGATACTTGTATAGCTCTTTGAAAACCTTAAAGTACTACATAAATGTTAGCTATATTAAAAAACGAGTTTACAAATTCCAGGTTAAGAACCCCTGATTTAGATGTTAACCCTATTATTATTTATGATATCGTTTACATATAATACTACTTCCCATTTGCCCATCTCTATGGGATTTCTATAGTGACATATCACAGGACATCGGTATTCTTTTTCCCACCAAATCCTAAGGTATTTCACTTGCTTATAGCTTTGAGAAATGATACTGAAACATTTTATGTTTTTGGCTTAGATTTTCTGCCTGTTTCCACAAAGTCTGTTTGTTGATATAGAATCACAGAATTCAAATAATCTCATATAACTCCTTTTCATATAAATAAAGAAGTGTATCCAGAGAGATACATTAACTTCCCTGGGGGGTCACACAGTAAATAGCACATTCCTGGTTCAAACAGAGATCTGATTCCTAGTCTAGTGCTTCCCAAAGGCAGTGTGGCAGAGTGACTAGAATGCTGGTAGGAGTCAGGAAGACTTGAGGTGAAATTCCACCTCTGATGCTAACTATGTAGCAATGGACAAAGTCACTTAACTTCTTCAAATCTGTTTCTTCATCTATAAAATGTGTAATAATAGCACCTTTCTCACAGGGTTTTTGTAAGGACCAAATAATATTACATGTAAAGCACCCTGTAAACCTGTGAGTGCAATACAACTATTATATAGTGTTGTTATTAAGCTTTTAAAATCTTGGTATTTCTCCTTTCCTGGTGTCCTCCTCTCAATCCCAAACCCTAATCCCCTAACCCCATTCTCCCCAAACCATTCCATCCCATCTCCCACTCAGCATCCCATTCTCTATGCCTCACATTCAGGTATTGTCGGTTGGAGAAGATCTTCCCACAGCCAGGAAAATCACAGGGAAGGAGCTCTCTTTTAGCAGCCTTTCTGAAGGAAGACAAGGCAGGAAAATGAGGTTTTCCAAGGCTCTCTATACTATCACCCCTACCTTTCTCCCTCTATCCCCAAGCCTCATCAATCTTACCTGATCCTCTTGGGACCAATCTGTGCTATGTCCTCATCCAGAGGCATGGGAGGAGGTCCTTGTTGTCGTCGTCTGCTTTGAGAATAAAGAGGGATGGGAGATGGGGAGCAAAGAATCACAGGTTTCCAGAGGTAGAAATGAGGAAGAAGTTATCTATTCCAGCCCTTCACTGGAGGCTCCACAGGAAGGGAGGCTTGCCAGAATGCCCTCCCTTGTTTACTGCCTATTTTACCTGGGTCGGGTCTTGCTCCCTTGGCCCAACTTGGGTATTCTGTCTAGCTCAGGCTGTACTCTGTCATCTTCAGGATGGGGTGTTCCAGTTTCTGATGAATCAGCAGTGGGGGAACTTGAGAGTGGAGGTGTTATTTCTTCTTCTTTGAGTGGGGGGAGGTAAGGTGGAAGGGGACTAGATGTATCTGGTTCACTGGTAGGGAAGGGACAATCACTCAGCACAGTGCCTGGCACACATAGCAGGCACTTAATAAATGCTTGCTGACTGATATCAGATGACTAACCACTCTCTGTCACCTAAACCCCATCACGTGCCTCTTTTTTTTACACACTGAGTATCAGAATCCTAAACTTGGAATATCAGACCCCCACTCCTACCCGCCTCAGTCTCTGATCAGCCCATCAGCCCCACGCCACCTCCAACATTCTTCCAGTACCTTTTCTCACCCCTACCATCAACCTCTACTGCCAAACTTTGATTTCATTCCCACAAGAGTTCCGATAAGCTTTTCTCCTCAAATTTTCCTTATCATTCAAGCCCTCTACTTCCAGACAACCATCTTAACCTTCCTCCTACTCTTTCCAATACAGAACTTCTCTCTTCATTGCCTTCCTAGACCTTAAATCTTAAATATCTTCACTCCTTTGTCAACTCTCATCCCTGGTTTCTCCAGGTCTGCCCAAGTTACTAATCTTCATTCCTGTCTTCTCATCCAGCATTTACCAATCTGGAGAGGGGCTGTAGGTCCAAGGGCTGACATCACTGAGATTATCATCTTCATCATCGGCTTCTTCCTCTACTTCTTCCTCGTCTTCTCCATGGGACAGGGAAGTCTCAGGTAGGGGTGCCACCCCCCTGCATTCCCAAGGGGTGTCAAGGCTGGACTCATTCCCCCCCACACTTCATTTTTTTCCTAATCTAGCCTAATCATCTCTCACACCCTTTCCCCCACCCCCTCCATTCCTAATCTGGCCCCAGTTCTTCATGGACTTACCTGGGCATCCCAGACTCTTGGGTCTCGTCATAGTGCTCAGTTACCTGGGCTGGGGATGGGGGTGGGATGAAACAGGGAGAGAAGTCAGAGTTGAAATGAAAAAGATGAAATGGTCATCAAGGAGGTGGAGGTCAAAGAGGAGAATCACTGAGGTCAGGAGGGAATGGGTTGAGCCAAAGGGAGTGGGAGGAATCAAAGTAGAAGATAAATTGGGGGGCAGGAAACAAATTAGAGAACTAGGATGAGGCAACAGAAGTGCTAGGAGGGGAACTGAAGAAGAGTCCAATGCTGAGAAGAGGAGAGATCTCCCCCACCGCCCCTTTCCCCTCTTCCCAGTTCACCTTCATGTTCTTGCCAGCTCCTTGACTTTGTCCACCAGTTCCTTAGTGCTGAGTGCTGGATGTAGGAAGGACTGGATCCTAGGGGTGCAGGGCCAGAGGATGGGTCCCAGGAAAAGGTATGACCAGCTGAACACTCCCATATGAGCCCCCCATCTGTGCTTCCTGGTCCCCGAAGCCCTGGTACCAGGCTGCATTCACGGCTGTGGGCATGGGACAAGAATACCAGATACTGGAGACCCTCTGGGGGGGATGGCTCAGGGCCTGGAAAGGAGAAATTGATATTAACCATAGAGTCTTCCCCTCTCTCCCTCTCCTATCCCTGAACCCTCCAGAGAGCCCATATTTTACAACGAATGCTATTCTCTACTACCTTCACTCCCTACAAAACATTTCTGGAGTCTCCCATCCATTTTATCTAAATGATCATTTATGGTAAAATTAGCACAAATTACCTGGCTCCCCAGGTCACTTTTCCTCTTCTCTTCTCAGGATAATAGATTCAGAGCTGGAAAGGACCTTAGAGGTCATCAAGTTCAAACCCCTTATCTCACAGATGAGTATTAACATAAACTCAGAAAGGTTAAGGTAATTTAACCAATGTCAAAATTCAAACCCTAATCCTGATTCCTAATTTAGCTAGTAGTTGTTTTTCTACTATATATAGTTCAGACATGTTTGAATCCCCTTCAGGCAGATCCCCTTTAAACTTACATACAACCTACTAATTTTAATTAACTAGAGCTTTTAATTAACTCTGGCTGCTGAGTACAGTTTGTTGGTTGTTTCCTGTGGCTGCTAACCCAACCCTAGTAAAAGCTTTGGGTCTCTATCACGCCACATATTTTCCTTTCTCTGACTTCACTCTACCCTACCTACCTGCACAGAGCACACAGCCTGGAGAATTGTACCTGCCAAAGGAAAGGAGGTAAGAGTCAGGTGAGCTCCTTATTTCAAGTCAATCAAGTATTTATTGAGCATCTACCACCTGTACAGCAGCACCACGGTAGGTGGTAGGCCCTGGGGAGGATAAAGACATAAGAAATGTTCCCTGCCCCCAAGGAGCTTATAGTCTAGTTGAGGAGACAAGCTTAACACAAGAAAAACAGGATGCAATGCTGTGTATAAATAGTTCAATAAAATAAACTTTTATTTAAAAAAAGTGCCAATAATACCAAACTCTTACCAGCCTTATCCAAATTCATTCCTCTTCTGCCTCCCCCCCCACCCACACACATACTTTACACCTCTACTGCAGATCCCTCCCACAGTATTCTATATAGACCAACAGAGATCCTCCTGACCTATCAAGCAGGAACTTGGCAAGCTGGGAATGCAGGGAGAAACCGAGTTGCTTCTTGAGAAGACACCATTGTTCCATGTGGCCACCCAGCCTGATTCTGCACTTACTTCGTCGGGCATCCAATTCCCTTCGTTTCTGCCTCTGGGAACCCAAAGAAGCGGCCATGGGGATCCCTAGGACTGGGAAGGTGGGGAGATAATCCCTCCATGAGGGAAGGGAAGAAGATAAAAATATTTAGATTCTGTAGCTTTCATTTTACAGAAAACAGGCCTAGAAAGATGACTATCCAAAGTCACAGAGAGTACATTAGATTTCAGTTAATGTGCTCCCTATGTGAGAACTAACCGACTTTGTGAACCTGGACAAATCATGTCTCTTCTCAGGGCCTTAATTCCTCATATGTAAAATGAAAAGGACAGGGGCAGCTAGATTGGTATAGTGGATAGAGCACTGGCTCTGGAGTCAGGAGGACCTGAGTTCAAATCTGGCCTCAGACACGTAACACTTCCTAGCCATGTGACTCTGGGCAAGTCACTTAAACCCCAATTGCCTCGCCAAAAAAAAAATGAAGAGCATAAACCAAACAGCTTTTAAGAAGGTCCCTTTTGACCCTGATACTCTATTTCTCTCCCAGTCCTTTCCAATGTGGCACAAATTTTAAGTGTGAAACCTTTTTCTTTTCCTGATTTTGAAGCGTATTTTGTAAGGTCAAGGT
>NW_020944482.1:2507047-2514467 GCF_900497805.2 Vombatus ursinus | reverse complement strand
AGTTGACAGCACAGCCGGCCCCAGACCCAGCTTCCCAAGCCAGGCCCACCCCCTCTAAGCACGCCACGATTAGGCTTCCGCTTGCTGGGTACGAGGTCACATCGGGCGTGGGGTGGGGGGTCCGGCAGCGGATAACTTTGACGTCACAATAGAGGCTGGGTGGCTGCCCTGCTTTAAGAGTGAAACGAGGATATAAATGGCAGCTATGAAGCACTCCAGTTAAAGTTCGGTCTAGCGTGGGAGTTAAGGGTCAGAAATGGCCCTTTAGCTCTACAGAAACCCTCTCCCCCTCCAACCTCGGTTTCTCTCTCACACGCTTTCGCCGCCTGCCCCTCTTACCTGTGTTCCCCGCCCACCCCAACCCCGTGTGCGCCTGCGCCCCCTGTAGTCCCTCGTTCAGGCCACCGGGGCGGGAGAGAGGGAGAAAGGCCTTGTTAAGGTGCCCACCGCCGTTTCTCTTTTAAGAAAAAAGTCGCCTCTGCTACTGCAGGAGTGTCGAGCCCGGAACAGCAACTCGGGGCAGGAGGCAGAGGACGTGGGCCTAGGCAATAACCTTAAGCAGTGGTTGCTGGGAATTGTAGTCCACCGCTCATTGTGTAAAGGGACTCACGAATTAATATCCCCCCCCCCCCCCGCAACATCCACCCCCAGCCGCAAAAGGTTACTGGTTGTTTGTTTGTTTGTTTTTTAAGAAGCAAGGGATCATGGGAGTTGTCATAAATTGTCCAGGCCAGAGAGCTCAAAATGTGTTCTAAGTGGTTGTGAACCAGGATGGGGAAAGTGGAAGGACATTCGAATGAAAAAACCCTGTACCTTTCCCTTTAAGACAATTTCCTAACTTTTTTTGTTAAAAAGCTTCACAAACCTGATAGAAGAAACTCAACTGAACAAAAATAATTTTGCACTATAATTTTTATGAACAAACCCAATGAAATCAACTAACATTTAGTAAGCACTTATGGACTGGGGATTTGTTATCATTCAGTCTATTCAGTCGTGTCTGACTCTTTGTGACCCATTTGTGGTTTTCTTAGCAAAGATACCTGAGTGGATTGTCATTTCTTTCTCCAGCTGATTTTACAGATGAGGAAACTAAGACAAACAGGGTTAAGTGACAGGCCCAGGGTCACACAGCTAGTAAGTGTCTGAGGTCATATCTGAACATCTCACTTCAGGCCCAGGGCTCTATCCCCTGGGCCACCTTGCTGTCCCAGCATGGGATGGATACAAATGCAAAAATAAGACAGTCCACCCTGAATGGTTTTACATTTTATTAGTAGAATAATGTTTTCAGAGAAGCAAACACATACTATACACAAAAACCAAAATGACTTCACAGAGAGATACTAAAAGTGGTGGGGGTGGGGAGCAGGGGAGATCAATGGCAGTTGACCTGAGCCTTGAAGGGTTTCTGAGGTAGAGAGCATTTCAAAAATGTAGTTCATCACAGACACAGAGGTGGGAGGTGGATTGTCCAGTTTGGAAAACATCAAGTAGTTTACTTAATTTGGTTGGAATGTAGGAGGACCCTGGAAAAAATGGAATAGAGATTTGAATGTCAAAACAAAAGGGAATCAAATGGAACTTTTTGAGCCAGGGAAGTGACATTGCAAGATATGTGATTTAGGAATATAAATTAGGCATCTGTGTGGAGCATGAATTGGAGAAGGAAGAGTAGCAGCAGAGAGCCACATTAGGAATCAATTGAATAATTATGGCAAGAGGTGAAGAGGACTTGAACTAAGGTGTTTGCAGTGGGAATTAAAAGAAGACTGGATTGCAAGAGAAATGAGGAGGTAGATTTTTTTATTTCATATAGGATACTAAAATGTATGTATTTTTAATTTTTCTGAACATTCTTATTCTCTGCAAAGCATCTAACATGTATACAAAAAGAAAGGAAGGAGGGAAGAAAAAGAAAGAAAGACTATTCGACTCAAAATCCACATTCTTGAAGTCCCTGCTTGATCTACTTGTTCTTTGATTGTTCTCACTTCCACCACTTTGGTACTTTTTTGTAATATTCAAATGGGAGTTATGATATACTAACCTCTTCCCAGGCCCCCACAGGACATTCCCAGACTGAATTCTTACATTGTTTTGTCCCTTTCATTTAATATTATGTACGAACATAATCTGCTATTTGTGTCTTATCCTTCTATTAGACATAATATGCCCCCACTGGACCATGGAAATGTGCCTTCTTAGTGAATGAATGCATTTGTTAAATTTCACTCAACAAACTTCAAAATCTCACAAAACCACCAGTAAAAAGACTTTCCCTATCCCTGCCATTTCTAATGCCTTCCCTCTGAGATTACCTCCCGTTTGTTTACACAGTATATACTTGTATGTAGGTAGTTGTTTGCTTATCTCCCCAATTTGAATGTGTACCCCCTTAAGGGGGGCGGGACTATATTTTATTGCCTTTCTTTGTATCCTCCTTCGTCAGTACAATACCTGGTAGTAGTAAGTGCTTATAAATTCTTTTGACTCATTGATTAGAAAAATCCTTGAGGGAACTTTGTCTTACTCTTCTTTTTTTGTAGCTCAGAAAATAAATGTGCTAATTTATACTGTTTGAGGGAATTATGGGTTTAGAGTTATAAGAGACCTTACACTTTATAGTTGAAGAAACTGAGACCCAGAGATATTGTTTTTTGCTAGCATTTGAATATAAATCGTCTAACTACAAATCCATGTTGCTTCTGTGTGGGATAGCGACCAAAAAAAAAAAAAAACAAAAAACTCTTAGAGGTATCTCAAGGTAGGAACAGAAAGTTTATTTCAATTCTCGAGAATTGGGTGTCCTCTCACCAGCATGCTTCTAATGAAAAGAGACAAATTACAGAAGCAGAAAGCCAGATTAAATAGCAGAAACGGGGAAAATTCCCCCTCCCACCAACTATTCAATATTTGGCTTACAATCTATGCACGAAAATCTATTCCCAGAGACAGAGAACAAAAAAACAATATACATATCCATCACCTTAGTTTACTGCAAAAATGAACAATTTAGTATGTGCGATCAAGCTAAACGCTGCTGTGGGAAGGTCACCATGACCGAATGCGGGGGGTACAGGCGGGGTTTCAGACTCGGCAATCTTTAACTATTGATTTCAGACTGTGAGAACAAGGAAACTATAGAAATCTATACTTATCTTTTTCTGTCTTCTAAACTTATCTCCAAATTCAGGATAGTCTTATCCCAAAGCTTAATTACACTGAGAAGTCTTCATAGGGGCATCCCACTCACTTCCATGAATTAAAAGGTCCTTTCTTGCTTCTAGGTGCTCAGAGAAACAACACTCCTTTGAGTGCGGTTTCCTGACCGGATCCCTTCCTGCTTTCAGAAGAATCAGAGAAATGACATTCCATCTTGTGCCAGTTTCTTGGACTGGTCTCTTCCCACTTATAGGGGACGCCTCCTGCCTACAGGAAACCTCTCCTGTCTGCTGGGGATAAAGACACCATTCCTTCCTGCTCCTTCTGCCCATCTCCTAACCTGGCTTGTCTGTCGGGGGAGAAGACAAATACCACTTCATCCATCAGCTTGCCGGCACTATATCCCTGAGCTGCCTGAACTGAGAACAACCCAACCTAAAACCAAAACCCCTAGTGAAGTTAATAATCTGCAGAAACTGTAGGCCTGTAGAAACGGGGCTGAATGGTAAACTTTTTGTCTGCACCTGCATAGAAAGTGACTGAGATGCTTAACAGAAGGCTGGGACTTGGGGGGGAAGGCGGGGAGAGGTGGGGGGGGGTGACCTACGGAACTGGAACAGAGTCGCGTACTCTGGTGGATTAAACAAATTAAACATGCCTCTTGCCCTAGCAACACAGAGTGTATTTAAACCATCAGCGTCCCAGTTTCCTTTGTGTGCTGCTTGACCCAATCATCACACTGAGACAAGGCGGTGCACAGGGGCTCCCATTGTGACTCGTGTGTGGGGAGGGGGCAGGGCCGTATAAAAAGGCCGCGGGAGGTTCTGGCTTGCGCATTTCAAGCCAGGTTGCCCCGGGGGTCTGGGAGGGTTGAGGCAAATCAAGGAGGGAAAAAAACCCGACCAACCACCCAACACAATCTTAATCTATCAGACCACGATGGACGAGGAAACCACCAGCACCGTGGAAAGTGGAGATCGTTCCTCCGGTTCCCTCGACACTCTCACGAGGGGGCCCCCAGTGCAGGCCCGGATGTCCCAGCGCAGACTTTCGAGAAAAGCTCACCGAAAGAGGCACCGGAGGATGCCCTGGAGGGATTCCTATGTGGTCCAAGTGCTGAGGCAGCAGCTGTCCGATGGCCAGACCCCTCTATCGAAGGGGGCATTGGCCATCCTCCACTCTGTTGTTAAAGACCTCTTCGACCGCATTGCCCTGGAGGCCAACAGGTTGAAGAAGGAGTGTCTTGACGGTGATCCAGAAGACCCAGTGGGCCCAAACGAGATCAAAGCCGCTCTGCAGATCCTCCTGCCCTCCCAGCTCAGGATTGTTCAACCCCCTCCCAATCGCTTCGGCCCGCCTTTGCTATTAGGCCGGGAGCATCCCAGGTGGCATTGAGGTGGAGGAGGTCTGGGGAGAGAGGAGGAAATGTCTCGTCCTCCTCTTCTGCCTTTTGCTTCCATTCTCCCCTCACCCCCCCCATTAAGTACCCACCACCAGAACCATCAACCACCACCGCCACCAAACCTTCTTTCTTCCTTGCTCCCAACCTCACCCACCCACTTTGTGCCTCAAAATGTACTTTTTCTTCTTCTGCCCCTACGTCAATCTCTCGTGAAATTTCTGCCGCTGTGGAAAGCAGAGTTGAAGGACTCTTTAAGATAGCAATAAGCCTAGGCTTCGGGAGAAATGAGAAACTTATGACTCTGGATCTTGGGCAGAAGGAAGATAGAAGGCCTTTCCAAGAACAAGACCCATGGATTTTGGTGTTTTTGTTTGTTTTGGGGTTTTTGGGTTTTTTTTTTTTTAATGAAAGCCCCAGGAAGGAACCATGGAGGAAAAGACAGAGGGCCAGAGAGGTGTTGGGGTCCAATATTTTAGGAAATAATAAAATGAAAGTCAGGGAGACCAAATACGGACTTTCAATGAAGACAACCCAGCTCTTCCCTCACCCCATCCCCTAGCTGAAGAGAGGAGAATAAAAAAAAAAAAAAAACAACAGATACTGCTTTCAATTTTGCTTTTTTTGGTGATTTGTTTCTGGGATGTGACAGGATAGGTTGGAAAAGGAGGGAGGGATAAGGAGGAAGGAATTGTGGTGGTGGGAGTCTGGTTTTTAAAGGTTTTGTTGTTCAGGTCTGACTCTGGGGTTTTCTTGGCAAAGATACTCAAGTGGTTTGTCATTTCCTTCTCCAAATCATTCCACAGAGGAGGAACTGAGACAAACAGGGTTAAGTGACCCCCACCCCAGGGTCTGAGGCCAGATTTGAACTCAAGAAAATAAGTCTTCATCAGATCAAGCCAGGCACTCTTAATCTACTGAGCCCACCTAGCTGCCCTTTCTAAGATTTTATTTAATTTTAATTATCTCCTACAGGATCCCCATTTAAACCTTCATATGCAGAAATCCGAAACTCTCCACCGAGTTTCAATGTGTAAAATGTATTTTGACCCAAAATTCATGAGTATAGGAGGATGGGGGAAAAGGGGATATGGTGTCCTTTCGTATAAATGGAGGGGTGTTCGGAAGGTTATGGTGTTTTCTAATCTATCAGTATCTCTCAGTATTCCCAATATCCCTACCAAATTTAGTATAGTCTATGTATACATTGTGTACAAACAAATGTGCAGATTGCTTTTCTCTTTCATTCATTGGTGGGGAGGAGTAACCTCCTCCTTCTATTGGCTCTGCATGGAGGTTCTGCTCTTTCTTTAAAACTGGAAGACTGGACAGCCTGGCTCTCTTTCCTGAGAGTTCTTTCCCCCTGCACCCTGAAGGGTAACTCTGGACACATCCCCAAGCACCAATACTGTCAACGTGAAACTACTGGGAAGGGAAGATAACTGCATACCTTTCCCTTCCAGTGGCTCTGAGAAATGGGCCTGGAGTGTTCCTATTTTTGTTCTGCTTCATTGTGTTTCTCCTCAGTTTTAGGTGTGGGTGGTAAATCCCCACCAGCCTTGATAGTGGGAGCTTGAGCCAAGGTAACCTTGAAGCCAGAATTCCAGGATTATTGAAGTCAGGCACCCTGACAGGAAAATTCATAGAAACTAGGAATGCTTGGGACTGGAGCTTGAGGTGAATTTTGGACTTTGAAACTTGGAGAATTGGATTGCTCTATTAGAATTCAGCTAAGCTCAATTCCCTTACCTCCTCCTCAGAGATGAGGAAAAATACAAAAAAAAAATAATTTTGTTATCTGTTTTTGTGATTTTATTTCTGGGAATATGATAGATTGGAGGAGAAGTGGAAAGTGTGAGAGGGAATTGTGAGCACCTCATGGGAATAGAATATTTATACCTCCCATGGGTTGTGGAGTATGTATTTGTATTGTATCTTTGATGTAAATAATCTGGACATTAATAATATGCCTCTAAAGTAAATATTCTTTTGTTAAAGCTAATCCAGCTGTCAGTGATTTAATGGTACCTAGGATGTAGGAGACCTACCCCTGCAATTGGAACACTATCTGGGTAGCTGGAGCCATTGACACAGAGCCTAGATACCCCAAACCCCCTTCTTAAAGAGTACTGGAGAACTGTATAAGAGGAGTGAAACAAATGACACCCCCCACCCCAGTAGATGAAGGCTGGTATAATTAGTGTTACACATATGTAGAGGGTAGAATCTCTAAATTCAGGTTTTTCTGATTTTTTTTTTTAACTTCAAGCATGCCAGGGATATTTCCTGTCACCTACCTGCAAAAACCCTGTTCATGAACTAGAAAAGCTCAGAGAGCACTCTTAATAGGGGCTTTTATACTGTCATTAGAACTAATTTTATTCCTAATCAATCCTTCCCTTGTTTTGTTTAGTCAACAAATTTAGATATAATAGGCATAATTTATATAGGTTAGCACACAATCTTGCACTTGATTATATACTGCATGATTCTCTAGTTTTTGACATTTTGTCAGTCCAATTGGGAGTCCAAGGTATAACATCAATGTCACATTTGGTATATTTGGTAAATATTTGGTAATATGGTAAACTACAGAAGCCCTATGCTACTTTCAATGACAACAGCATGATAATGGGGGGAGAACATTTTACAGTACAATAATTAGTATTTATTGAGTCATCAACACTACATTAAAGACAGGAAAATGTTTCATATATTTCAGAAATATTTTTCATAAAAGTGGTTATGGACAAAAGGATCAGAAAGTTAAGGACTAGACCACTGGGGAATGTAATCAGGAAGAACATTGCTCTCACACTTTTTAGTCATTACTACCCACTTTTGAAATAGCCTCTT
>NW_020944482.1:2339310-2507037 GCF_900497805.2 Vombatus ursinus | reverse complement strand
CTCTCACACTTTTTAGTCATTACTACCCACTTTTGAAATAGCCTCTTACTCAATGCCCTTCCTGTCACCAGGACTCCCCTCCAAAAATCTTTAAATTTTGCTATCTGTGGCTGAAAATAACAAAATGCTAAATATCTCTGAAAAATCAAATTGGGTCACCTAATGGGCAATAGAAGAGAACTTTTCTGGTAAGGTACACAGATAGACTGCAGCAAAAGCAACTTAGGAAGACAAATTAAATTGCAAGAAGCTGTATAAAAAGATATAATAATTATGTCTCTGCGACTTTTCATTCATTTCACCTGTATTGCTCAAGCTCAGCAGAACGGCAATAGAAAGCTCAAGAAATAAAGCATCACCAATGACTATGGGCTAATAATAAATAATTATTTAAATAATGCTTTAAGGTTTGCAAAGTACTTTTACATAAATCCATGATCTCATTTGAGCATCACAACACCCCTGAAAATATTATATATGATATTGGTATATGTTTTGTCATTCTTATATTGAACATATATATTATTATGGAAGGTCAGGAATTTGTTTTCTTCTGAGGCTAGAAGGAAATTAAAATTAAGATGAGAACTCAAATAATAATAGAGTGAAAAACACAACAGTGAGTGTGGGGGGGATTAGGATAATTCAAGAAGATCGATGAAGATATGTAGGAACACTTGACTCTGCCTAGTTTGGGTGGGGGTTTTTTTTGGGGGGGTGGTGATTCGTACTTTGTGAATCAATACTTTCTCAGAGATACAATTGGCTGGGATGGGAGGGCCAGGCTGGCCAATCAGATGGCAAAGGGTGTGGCTCCTCATTGTTAACCCAGGGTTATATATTTACAGGGAGGGGCCAGATGCCCAAGGTTGGACTGCCTGGGGCCCCATACAAAATGGTAAAGAAAACAAAGAGACAAAAAAGATATAGAGGCAAGAAGCGCAAGGGCAAAAAGAAAAGGAAATCCACACCGCAGTCCCGCTGTGTAGCCCAGGTGAGCTGCTAGGTCTTAGTTTTCTGTCCTCTGTTCCCTCAATCCCAAACCTCATTCCTTTTCCACTTTCATTCCTTTAACTCCCAAACTTCCTACTGTCTGCCTCTGCACCCTCAACTACCACCTGCCTCTTTTCCATGTGACTCCTAAATAATTCTTCACCGGCTACTTTCCTTTCCTACTTTAGCCTATCATTTCTTTTATCCTTTTCCTGAGTCCCAGTTCCCTCAGTCTTAAATTCCTCTTCCCTCTGTTTCTTAATCCCCCTTTTGACTACTTATCTTTTTTTTCATTTCTCACTCTTTAAATCCTTTTCCTTCCTTGTAGGCTCATCCCTCTTTAATAGTCACCCCTTTTCTGTTCCTTAGCTCGGCCCTGCCCTTTTATATCCTTTCAAAATCATCTTCTCCTTTATCTCCTCTACCACTTGTAATATGGTCTTCTCTCTCCCTCTCAAGGTGCTGAAGAAGCTATACCAAGACAAGGTGAACATTTCGTCCAAAGCCAAGGGAACAGTTATCTCTTACATCCATGACTATTATAACAAAAATGGGGTCACACCAAGCAAGAAGGTTCCCAAAACAAAAGACCTTCTACATGCCACCCTCCAGAGCCGAAGCCATAACAAGAAGAAAGTCCATCAGGGCCTGAAGAGAGTATGCTGAGCAAGGTCGAAGAGCCTGATGGAGAGCCGTGATTCTCAAAGCCCCCACCCACACCCACACCCACAAACAACTTATGAGGAAGCATCGGGGATGTGGAGGGCAGAGGGCATTAAGAAAACAAGATTGGAGATGAAAGATAATAAAAAAAAAAAAGGGAGAGGGGCATAAGCAGTCTCATTCCAGAGGAATAAGTTTTTGTGTGTTTTCTGAAAATGTGATTGGGGTTTGTTATATGGTGGGGATTTTGAACAGAATGTTAGATGAGGCTGACTGTGGATTAAGGTTTGGGAATTGAGCAAATAAGTGGGCCCTTAAAAGAAAGTAGTCCAGAATAGGACAACAGCAGTAGAGCTATTCTATGATAGGAATAAAAAATTAGGATTTGAAATATATACAAAGTACACAATGAATAGGATCATAAACCTGGACTTTGAAAGTGACCTCAGGGGCAGCTAGATGGCGCAGTGGATAGAGCAACCAGCCCTGGAATCTGGAAGACCTGAGTTCAAATTCGATCTCAGACCCATAACACTCATTAGCTGTGTGACCCTGGACAAGTCACTTAACCCCATTGTCTAGCTTAAAAAAAAAAAAGAAATTAAGAAAGTGACCTCAACTTCTCATTTTCCATGTGAAAAGAAGTGGGGCCTAAGGAGGTTAAAGTGACTATTTGCTCAAGGTCCACAGAGGAGGAATTTGAACCCAAATCTTCCAACTTCAGAGACAATGCTGCTTTTCCACTGTGACAAGCTACCTCTTACTTTGTCTTATGTTGTCGTTCTACCCTTACAATTTCATCAGTGTATGGAAGTTCTGATATGAAAAACTCTACATGAATGCAGATCAGCAACTTGTCTATAGAACTTACCTAAGTCTTAAAGAGAAGTTGCCTGGTTCATTGAGAGGTTAATTGATTACCAATGGTCACATAGCTATTAGGTGTTAGAAAAAGACTTTTAAATTCACTATGCCACCATCACATATGTCATTAACTATAATACAAAATTACATGGTAAGTGTATTCAACTTTGGGGAACAGGGTTAGAAAGACAACAGCTGAGATGAAGATAAAATCAGGTTTGTGTTTGTCTGGTGTAGAAGACTGTACAAGCCCAACCCATGGACTGGCCTAGAGATGTGAATTAAAATAATCCATTATGAAACTACTGATTTCTACTGTATGATCTTTACTTAGTCTTCAATGAAATATCTAGTCATTGAATCATGTACATTTTGCAGATTAGGAAATTGTGACTAAGTTTCTGAGAAACTTAACCTGGGGTTGGTGAACTTTATTTTTCTACTATTTTGATAACTATTTCAATAGAATTAGTTTTTTTTAGAAAACGCTGTGTGGTTTAAAATTTCATGTATGTAAAAACTTTATTCAAAGAAAAGGTTTGTAAGGTAAGCTTCACCAGACTGCCAAAGGGATCCATAGCACAAAAAACATTTAGAACCTGTGTTCTAAATGTCACACAGTTATCAAAAAGGAAGGAAAATGGAAAAAAAAAATTGATTGGCAAAATTCCAAACTGTTCTTAGAAATCTGGCAATTTCATACATGATGGCCAGAGTAGTCAAATTATATGAGGCATATATAAAATTTGACAAAGGCCAAAGTGGAATCCAGGGGGCAGTTGGGCTTTATAGGTTGCATATCCATATATGAAAGGATCATTTGCCTAATAAATAGAGTGTGATAATAATGAGAAACAAATTGTTGGAAAGAAGAAGCAAGAACTAATAAGAGAATTTATGAAATCTGATTTAGATAGTAAGCATAGAGTTAAGAAATTTTCAGTAACCTACTTAAAAGAAAGTGAAGTATCAAATCAACACAAAGAGAAGCACACTAAAGTGCAACTAAGCTTGAATTACAAGAAATTCACAGAATTGGAGCTTCAGAACTGACTAAAAGGACTTAAAACTAAATTAAAGGGAGTAAAAACTGAAGTGCTGAAAAAAATCATTTATCTGTCTGGTAACTTAACATGCTGAATAAACATACTGGTCTAGAACAGGAACTGATATGTTATTACTATAGAGAAATTATACTTCTTTTAAAAATTATTATTAATATATTTTGTTTTTATTTCCAAATATATTACCTCAGCCTCATAATAAAGAATAAAAAGGGGAAAATAAGCAGTTTAGCAAAACTAACCAACAGGTCAATCTATTTTATCTTTACATACTGTGTTCCACAAAGATTATCCCCTATCCACTTCTGCAGTCAGTGGATTGTTAGGTCCATACTTGTAACAGTTGCTCCACATATGGCTTTTTATTCTCAATGACAACCCACTTCAAAGCTAATCATCATTTAATCAGCAAGTATTTATTAAGTACTTGTTATACGATAAGCACTTGGAACATAAGGAAAAAGCAAAAAGAGTTCTTGCCTTTATGGAACCTTTACTCAAATGCCTCTGCATTAGTAATTAGTAGTGTTCTTAAACCTGGGGCTCATCAGGAGGATGGAGGAAAAAAATCCATTTTTATTTCTATGTAATTGACTTTCTCTGTAACATCCTTTGTACTTTAAAACATTATTCTAACAAATTCCATAGGCTTCACCAGACTGCCAAAGGAGTCCACAACACACATGCAAAAAAAAAATTGGCATTGTAATGGGAGAGATAACACATAATACCTACAAGATAAATCCAGAGTAGCTGGAAGGTTATCCTAAAGGAAAGGGCACTAGCAGCTGGGGGGACTGGGGAAAATCTTCCTATAGGAGGTAGCACCTGAGCTGAATCTTAAAGGAAGTTAAAAATTCTAAAAAGTAGGAAGTGGAGGGAAAAATAGACATCAAGGCAAAGCCATAGAGATGGAAGGTGGATCTATGTGTGTGAGGAACAGCATGTTAGCCAGTATAGCTGCACTGCACATTGTTGTGAAGGGGACTAATATGCTAAAAGACTGGAAAGATAATATAATGCTAGGGGGAGGAGGGGAAGTCTGGGTCATGTCCAGAACCCCTGTGATAGCATCTCTACTGGTTGAAGACACTAGGCAGCTAGAGAATCACGATAATGTCTAAGGGATTGCCTTACAGACAGAAACTGGAACATACCTAGACATTCTGCTCTGATTCAGGTCTGAAGAGGTTCTTTAAGTGGCTTCAGAGGCATCCAAAAAGTTTGGTCTGCTTACGTTCCTATCTCTGCCTAAGTGCTGTAGGGAGGAGCTCAGCAATAGGTGGAGGGAATGGAGCTTATAACCTTGTTAGTTAGAAAGGTCCAGAAAGCTCCTTGGCATCCTGATATTCAAGAATTTGTTTTTGCAGACAAAAGATGAAGAGGATGGAACCTTCTTCATTCTACAGTCTAGATTTCATAGCCAGAGTCAGCACTGATGCCCTAAGGAATAAGAAACAACTTTTGGAAGTGACCTTTGGGAAGTCCAATCAATCAATCAGCATTTGTTAAGATCCTGTAATATGCCAGGCACTGTGTGCTAAAACACTGAGGATGCAAGGGGAGAGCGGGAAAGCACTGGAATTAAAAATGATTAAGGAAGGCTTCCTGTAGAAGGTGGGATTCTAGTTGGGATTTAAAGAAGCCAGGGTCAGTAGTCAGAGTGGAAGAGAGAATGTGTTCCAGGCATGAGGGACAGCCAGCAAAAATGTCCAAAGATGAAATTTGGAGTGTCTTTTTCATGAAATAGCTAGGAGGCTAGTGTCACTGAAGAGTATGTCTTGGGGAATAACGTGTAAAAAAAAAAGCTGGAAAGGTAGGAGTGGATTAGGCTATGAAGGGCTTTGAATGTCAAACAAAAGATTTTGTATTTGTAATCAGAAGCCACTGGAGTTTATTGAGGGGAGGTAATTCGGTGTGACGTGATCAGACCTACAGGAAAATCATTTTAGCAGCTAAATTGAGGGTGGATTAGAGGGAGAGAGACTTAAGGCAGGCAGACCCACTAGCAGGTTATTGCAATAATATGGGTGTGAGGTGATGAGGGCCTGCAACAGATTAGTAGCAATGTCAGAGGACAGAAGGGGAGGTGGATGTTCAAGAGATGTTGCAAAGGTGAAATCAGTAAGCCTTGGCAACAGATTGGATATGGGAGTGAGAAATAGTGAGGAATCCAGGACTGCAAGCCTAAGGCACTAAAGGGATGGTGTTGCCCTCTACAGTAATTTGGGAAGGTGGGGGTAGGGTAGAGTTTAGGGAGAAAGATAATGAGTTCTGTTTTGGACATATTGAATTTAAGTTGTCTACTGGATATCTAGTTTGAGATGTCTGAAAGGCAGTTGGAAATATGAGATCGACAGAGAGACTGAGGCAGAAAAGATAGATTTGAGAATCATCAACATAGATATGAGAGCTGACAAGATCACCAAATGAAGGAGTACAAAGGGAGAAGAGAAAAGGGCCCAGAACAGAATCCTGAGGGACACCTACATTTAGAGGGCATGATCTGGAGGAATATCCTTCAAGGGAGACAGAGGAGTGGTCCAATAGGTAGAAGGAAAACCAGGAGAGAGTAGTGTCCTGAAAACCTAGAGAGGAGAGTATCAAGGAGGAGAGAGTGACCAACAGTGTGAAAAGGTCAATAGTGGTCAAGGAGAATGAGGATTGAGAAAAGGCAATTGGATTTGGCAACTAAGAGATCACCAGTAGCTTTGAAGAGAGGAGTTTTGGTGGAATGATAAAGTCAGAAACCAGACTACAAGGGCTTAAGAAGAAAGTGAGAGGACAAAAAAGTGAAGGCATCTATTGTAGATGGCCTTTTCAGGGAGGTTAGCTACAAAAGGGCAGAAAGAAATACAAGTTCATAGCAAGGTTGAAAGGATCTAGTGAGGGTTTTTTGAGACTGAGGGAGGCGTAAGTATATTTGCAAACTGTATGAAATGAAGAGAGACAGAGATTGAAAATAAGTGAAAGAGTTGGGGTGACAGAGGGTGCATCTGTTGGAGGAAATGGGATGGAATAGGAATACACTTGAACAAATAGAGGGGTTAGCCTTAGTAAGGAGTTAAGGCTACTTCATGATGTGAGGTAGCAGTAAATGAGGAAGGCATCTGAGTGAAAGGAGATGAGGAAGAGGGGAGAGGAGGAGTCCATCCCCCATTTTTTTCTGTGAAATATGAGGCAAGGTTCTCAGTTTAGAGACTTGGAGGAGGGGAGACATGGGAGGTTTGAGGAGGAATGAAAAGCTGCTGTGGAGACTAGGTTAGTGAGTTGACAAGGGATTATATAGTATGATTGCTTAGCAGCAGTGAAGGCCCAGTTAAGGTTATGTAACATAAATTTGTAGTGGACCCAGGCAGAAAGGTTGCATGATTTTCTCTACCTTCATTCAGCAGCATGTGTGTAGGAACAGAGGTGATAAGTGGTGGGAGTGATTCAAGGCTAAGGTTTGACTGGGAATAATTGATGATATGATAAGGGGGCTAGGAATTCAAGAGACGAAGACAGTGTAGATTTGAATTGGTTCAACAAGGAGTCAAGATGGAGAGAAGAGAAGAGAATGGCTAGTGCAGGGCAGATTGCCTGGGAGACAATTGAGAGGTTAAGGGATTGGATCCAGGTCATGGTATGAATGAAGAGCTGTGTAAAAGAAGACAGAAGGAGAGGTGAAAAGTCAATAGATTATGATTGGATAAGGTTATTTCAGAAGTCTTTATCATAGAAGTGGTACATTTCGAGGTGATGGCAAGATCAAGGGTATGACTATTTTTGTATGTGACTGAGTTTGTATGGAGTACTAGATCACGAGAGGTGAGTAGATTGACAAACTGAGTGGTTAGGGTATTTGAAGGAGAATCAATACGTATGTTGATGTCCCTTGTATGAAGGCAATAGTTGGGGAGGAAATAGAAATTGTAAGCTATATATTGAGTTATTGAAGAAGGAAGGGGAGTGATCTAGGGGTTTGTAGACAACGACTACCAAGATTTTGACTGGGTGTTAGATATGAATAGCATGAACCTCAAAGGAAGAGAGATTACTGACTGATGGAGAAAGGGGGATAACCTGGAACCCCAACCCCCACACATACCTTGGCTAGTGAGCCTAGGAGAATAAGTGAAGGTGCCAGCAGTACTGGAAAGGGTGGTCAGGGAAACTGTGTCATGGGTGACCAGGTTTCAGTAAGAGCTAGTAAACAGAAGGAGTGAGAGAGGAAAAAAATTAAGATGAAGGGAAGTTTGTTGCCTATGGAATAGGCATTACAGAGGGCACAGTAGAAGGTCTAGGTGCAGTCAGGTTGAAACTTAGGGATATAAAGCTTGAGAAGGGTGGGAATAGGGAATGAGGTGGTATGGGGTACAAAATGTGGTTGGGATGATGATCTACACATTTAGAATCATTGGGATGGGAAGGGTATGACTAGGTGTGAGAATGTTTATCACTGGGTGGAGGACACCACTGTTCTACCCTCAAAGAACACATGTAGCAAGAGACAGAAGGCCTGAAGTCACAGGGATTTTGCACTTGATGTTCTCTGCTTCCCACTTGAGAGATTGGGCTGGCAGCAGGAGGTGAATGATGCCTTGTGCTGGTATAAATGAAACCAGTTGCTTTGGGACAGATAGAAGATACCTGGCCTGGTTCCTAGCAGCCTTTTATCAGGGAACACACTACACCCAGCAGAAGACAGAAGGCTCAAGGTGCTAGTATGCAAGTGGTCTGAGGTCTTCTCATCTTATAAGGAAGCTGCAGGAAGTGGTAGATCCCCTGTGCACATGGAAGGTGCCCAGACTGACTGCTAGCAGCCTTTCTTCAGGGGCTATCCAAATGATAACTGAGACACAAGGCACATCTAGTAGTTATTCCACATCTGAACACGAACTTAGTGAAAACTAATTCTATATGGGAACTGGACTAAGTTTTCAGTCCAATCCTCACCTTCCTGTGGTATGACCACAGTTCACATGCATGTTGTGCAGGCCTGTTTTACATCCTCTACATTTTTCGCAGGCCACCTGAAATCCTTCCACAGGGCCACAAGCAGTACAGCCGTAAGTGGCTCGAGGGCCAAATTCTGTGTAAGGTAATGTCCTTAAGTGTTGGTGAAAATATTTGTATACTTGTTCTTGTTATGTCTTTGAATAAAATGTTCCATCGTAAAAGCTCATCTGATGTTGGGTGGCTAAATGAAACTGAGAGTGCTAGTCATAGGTCTTTAAAAAGGGGGCAGGAGTAAGGAGACATAGCCACAGTGGGGGCTTGAGCCTATGACAGAGTCAGTCAATAAGCAGTCAGTAAACATTTATTAAGTGCCTACTATGTGTCAGCCACTTTGTTAAGCAATGGGGTAAAACGTGGTAAAAGAGAATTTCTACCCTTAAGGAACTCACCACAATCTAATGGGGGAGACAACAAGCAAATTAATATATGCCAAGAAGCTATATACAGGATAAAAGAAAATAATTAGCAGGGAAGACACCAGAATTAAGAGGGATTGAGAAAACTATTTATAGCAGCTTTTTCTGTGGTGGGAAAAATTTGGAAATTGAGCGAATGCCCATCAATTGGAGAATGGTTGAACAACTTGTGGTATATGAATGTAATGGAATAGTATTGTGCTATAAGAAATGATGAGCAGGCAGATTTCACAAAAATCTGGAAAGACTTACATGAACTGATGCTGAGTGAAGTGAGCAGAACCAGGAGAACATTGTACAAAGTGACAGCAACATTGTGTGATGATCAACTATGAAGGACTTAGCTGTTTTCAGCAGTATAATGATCTAAGACAATTCCCAAAGACTAATGATAGAAAATGCTATCCACATCCAGAGAAAGCTGAATGAAGATCAAAGCATATAATTTTCACTTTCTTTATTTTTTTGTGTTTTCTTTTTATTCCATTTCTTTCTTCACAACATGACCAATGTGGAAATATGTTTAACATGATTGCACATGTATAACCTATATTAGTTTGCTTGTTGTACTGGGGAGGGGGGAGGGAAGGGAAAGAAGAAGAAAAATTTGGAACTCAAAATCTTACAAAAAATGAATGTTGAAAACTATCTTTTCATGTAATTGGAAAAATAAAATACTATTTTCAAGGGGGAAAAAAGGATTGAGAAAGGCTTCCAGTAGATTAGATTTTGGTTGGGACTTGAAGGAAGCCAAGGAAGCCAGGAGGCAGAGATGAGGAAAGAGAGAGCATTACAGATATGGAGGACATCAGGGATGGAATGTCTTGTTCGTGGAATAGCAAGGAGACCAATGTCACTGGATCAAAGAGCACATGGATGAGAGTAAGAAGACTGGAAAGATAGGGAGGGGCTAAGTTATGAAGGGCTTTGAATGCCACACAAAGGATTTTATATTTGATCCTGAAAGTGATACGGAGCCACTGGAGTTTAGTAGAGGGGTGACATGGTTGGATCTGTGTTTTAGGAAAATTGCTTTGAGGACTGAATGGAGAATTGGAGTGAGGAGAGACTGAAGGTAGGCAGATAAACCAGCAGGCTCTTGCAATAGTTCAAATGTAAGGTGATGAGGGCCTGCACCAGGGTGGTTGACAGTACCAGGGGAGAGAAAGGGGCATATTGAAGAGATGTTGCAAAGGTGAAATCAACACACCTTGGCAATAGATTGGGTATGAGTACAGGGGAGGGTGAGAGATAGGTTGGAGGCCAGGATGATACCTAGTCTGAAAGACTGGGAGGATGGTGTTGCCCTTGACAGTAATATGGAAGTTTGGAACAGGGGACAGTTTGGGGCAAAGATTATGAGTTCAGTTTTAGACATGTTGAGTTTAAGATATCTATAGGTCATCCAATTCAAGATATGTAATAGACAATTGGAGGGGCAGCTAGGTGGCACAGTGGATAGAGCACTGGCCCTGTAGTCAGAAGGACCTGAGTTCAAACCTAGCCTCAGACACATGATCCTCACTAGCTGTGTGACCCTGGGCAAGTCACTTAACCCCAATCTCCTTGCCAAAAAAAAATGTTTGTTGATAATTGGAGATGTGAGACTAGAGGTCAGTAGTGAGGTTAGGACTGGATATGTAGCTTTGAGAATTATCAGTATAGAGAAGGGAACTGATAAGATCACCAAATGAAATAATATAGAGGGAGAAGAAAAGAGGACTCATGGCAGAGCCCTTTGGGACAACTATGGTTAGAGATTACGGCCTAGATAAGAATTCAACAAAAGGAATGGTCTGATAGGTAGGAAGAGAACCAGGAGAGTAGTATCTCAAAAACCTAGAGAAAAGAGAGTATCAAGGAGAAGAGGGTGATCAACAGTGTGAAAGGCAGTAGAGAGGTCAAGAAGAATGAGGATTGAGAAAAGGCCATCAGATCTGGCAATCAGGAAAGATCACTGGTAATTTTGGAGAGCCATTTCAGTGGAACGATATGGTCAGAAGTCATTGTAAGGGATTAAGAAGAGAGTGAGAGGAGAGAAAGTGGAGGCATCTAATGTATACAGAGTTCTCTAGGAGTTTAGTCACAAAGGACAGAAGAGATATAGGATGATAATGGGGATGGGCATGTTTATAGGTGGTAGTCAAGGATCTACTAGATAAGGACAGATTGAAGATAAGTAACAGAGTAGGGATGACAGAGGGGCCTGGCTGGAATGAGATCACTTGTGCAGGTAGAGGGGTTTGCCTTGTCAAGAAATAGAACCACCTCTTTTTGTGAGACAGGAAGAAGGAGGAGATAGTAGAAGAAAGCATGTGAATGATTTGAGAAGAAGGGGGGAGGGGGAATTCTTGGAGAATGTCCTCAAATTTTTTTCTTTTTCTTTTTTTTTTTTAGGCAATTGGGGTAAAGTGACTTGCCCAGAGTCACATAGCTAATAAGTGTCAAGTGTTTGGTCTGAGGCCAGATTTGAACTCAGGTTCTCTTGACTTCAGGGCCAGTGCTCTATCCACTGTGCCACCTAGCTGCCCCCTCAAATTTTTTTCTATAACATATGAAGCATGGTTCTCAGCTAAAAGCTAGAGGGAGCCATAGGAAATCTGAGGAAGGATGAAAAGGTTTAGAAGAGTGGGATAGTGAGTCGGTAAGAGAGGTATAGAAGGATTGCCTAGCAGGAACAACGGCCCAGTTGAGGTTGTATAACAAATTTGTAGTGGATCCAAGCAGAATGGCTGCATGATTTTCTTCACCTTCATTTGGTTGCATTTGTGTAGGAGTGAAAACAGTGGATGATGGGAGTGACTTAAGGATGAAGCGTGGCAGGATGCAATAGAAGATATAATAATGGAGCCAGGGACTCAAGAGAAGAGAACAGTGTAGAACTGAACTGGTTCCTAAAGATACGAAGATGGGGAAAAGGGAAGAAAGTGGTTATTAGTGCAGAGGTGATAGCCTGGAACAGAACTGAGGGGTCAAAGGACTGGAGGTCACAGTGTGGACAAAGATAAGGTTTTGGTGAGGGAAGGCAGAGGGAGAGGTGGAAAATGAGTAGATTTCAGAATTCTTTAACATAAGTGTTTAACATTTTGTAATGACAGAATCAAGATTATGATCATCCTTGTGTGTGGTTGACATGGGATAGAGGAAATGAGTGGGTTGAAGAACTGAGTGGTTAGGGTGTGTGAGGGAAAATCAATATATATGTTGAAGTCCCCTAGTATGACAGGAGTTGAGGACAGGAGCAATACTTATTTGCTTGAAAAATATGAGATACTGAACTTGGTGAGATAGGAGGAAGAGTGACCTAGAGTCCTGGATTCTGAATTCTGCACAGGTACCAGAATTTGGATTGGATGGTAGACATTGATTGCATGCAAGGAGAGGTTTCTGAGCAATGCAGGTAGGGGAATAATCTGGAAGTGTTAATGGGAAGAAGCAAGGAGTATTTAAATTCCCTTGCTTCAACTTGTGAACTGAGGCGAATTAGTGAGGGTATAGAAAATACTGGAAAGGGTGGACAGGGAGTCTGTGTCACCGGGGGAGCTAGGTCTCAGTTATTGCTAGAAGATGGAAGGAGTGGGAGATGAAGGCAAGTTTGTTGCCTGTGGAACAGGCCTTCCAGATGGCGCGGTGAAATGCATCAGTAGTGCTCTGTTGGGACTTTGGCTTAGCAGAATGCCTGGCACATAGTAGGTGCTTAAATATTTATGAACTGGTTTATTGATTGGCTAATTTTGGGGTGGGAAGGTTGTGGGGGGATGGGAATAAGGAATCAGTGGTGGATAATGAAGAATGGGGTTTGGATGATGAGCTCCAGGAGTTCAGAATCACAGGAAAGTATAGGGCAGGGGTGGGGAATTTGCGGCCTCCAGGCCACATGTGGCCTTCTAGGTTCTTGGGTTCGGCCTTTTCACTGAGTCCAAGTTTTACAGAACAAATCCTTTTATTAAGGGGATTTGTCTGTGAAGTTTGGATTCAGTCAAAGGGCTGCACTTAAGGACCTAGAGGGCCACAAGTGGCCTGAAGGCCCCAGGTTCCACTATCCCAGGTATAAGGTATTACCAGGTGTGGGTATGTTAATCGTTGAGTGGAAAGTGCCACTCCTTATACCGGAAGAGGCTGGAGATCATTCAGGAGACAAGCTCAGTATTAGATAGTAGGCACATGCTCAAAGGAGAGGCCTCATTTAATTTCTCTTCCCTCTGAAGGCTGGAGATTGGGCACAAGACAAGAGATGGAAATCCCACTTCTCACCCACTTTCTTCTTTCTCTTTCTGAAGACAACAAAAGCAACTACAAAGTCCTCAGATAATGAAGAACCAGGAAGGGGAGATATAACAGGACTGTCCCCAAGAGAGTGGAGCCAGAGTCAACCATGCTACAATAGGAAGGAGCCAAGTTATACAGAACTTTAAATGCCAGAGGTTAATAGGGAATAACTGGCACTTGCCGAGTGGAGGTCAGGGGAGGGACAGGTAACATCTATGTTCAGACTTATTACACTTGAGGAAAATCCCTTGCTATCTGTGTAGAGAATGTATTGGAGTGGGAATGAAGCAATGAATCCAATTAGAAGGCAATTTCAATAGTCTAGATGAGAGGTGTTTGGACCATGAATATTGACTGTGAATGGAGAAAAGAGACTGCGTATGAGAGGTGTTTGCCCTTATGCTGTTTATTATTTTTATCAATGATTTGGATAAAGTTATAGACAGTATGCCCATTGAATTTAGGGATTACACAAAGCTGGGAGGGATACCTAACACATTAGAAGACAGTCAGGCTCTAAAAGGATCTTTGATAGGCTAGATAGAACAATGTACTAAATCTAATAATATGAAATTCAATAGGGATAAATGTAAAGTCTTACACTTGAGTACAAATGGTCAAGTTCACAAGTACAAGATGGGGTTAGACATGGTTAAATAGCAGTTGTTCTGATAAAGATCTCTGAGTTTTAGTGGATGCAAGCTCAATACGAGTCAGCAGTGTGAGGTGGCAGCCCATAAAGCTAATGTAATATTTGGACTGGAGTGAGGGACAAAATTTAATTTTCAGGAATAGGGAGGTGATAGTCCAAATGTACTCTGCCCTCATCTGATCTCATCTGTAGTATCTCATTCAGTTATGGGCACCGAATTTGAAGAAGGAGATTGATAAACTGGAAAGTGTTCAATCACGGAAACTAAGTGAAGGATCTTGAGTTCATGACATATAATAATGGCTAGCATTTATATAGCTCCTACTATGCATCAGGCATCTTATAAATATTATCTCATTTGATCTTTATAACAACCCCGGGGGAGTAGAAGCTATTATTATTCTCATTTTACAGATGAGTTAGCCGAGACAAACAGAGGTTAAGTAACTTGCCCAGGGCCAAACTACTAGTAAATGTCTGAGGACAGATTTGAACTCAGGTTTTCCTATCTCCAGACCCAGCCCTCTATACACTGTGCCACTTAGCTGAAGATCAATTACAGGAACTGAGCATGTTTAGTATGGAGAAAAGACATAGGGGGACCATGATGGCTGTTTTTAATATTTGAAAGTCTGTCATGTTAAGGAGAGATTAGACTTGTCCCATTTAGCATTAGAGAGTAGAACCAGAAGCAATGAGCAGGAGTTAATTTATTTAGTTATTTTAAGTTGTTAAGCAAAGGGGCCAATTTAGGTTTGAAGCCAGGAAAAGCTGGAGCAGTCTGAAAGGAAGGGGCTGTCTCAAGAGCTGGTGGGTTTCCTCTCTTTGGAAAACGACCTGTCTTTGGAGGATGACCTCTCTTTGGATGACCTCTGCTATTAATTAAATTTTTTTTTGGTGGGGATTCCTTTTCATTTAGGATTAGGTGGCCACTGAAGTCTAAAATTAGAAATTCTCAAATTCTGTGATTCTGTGAGTAGGGCAGTTCTGTGAAAGTATAGAATTATTTTCTGATGGTAAAGATTCATGAAGGAGTTAGAATTTGAGTCAGGATTGAAGGACAAATAGGAGTTGGATCCATGCAGAGTAGTACAGAGGACATTTCAGATCAGGGTATGCTATGAACAAAGGTACCAATATTGAAGAGTGTAAATATATTTAAAGGACAGTGATTTTGGAAAGACTAATTTGGTTAAAAGGGTACAATATGTAAGTAGTGAGAGTGACAGTTTAAATAGTACGTTAGGACCATATGGTTTGACCTTGAAGGTCAAGTTAAGGAGATGGATCATAGGCTTGGTATCTCTCAGCAGCAGAAAGAACAAGCAACAGCAACTCTGGCACCAGAACCTTCAGGAGGAATATTTGGACTCTTCTCCACTCATCCTTGCTTGGTTCTGGGAGTAGACACACCATCAACATTAGACCCTCCCTGAAGTGGTTTGAGGAAGGAAGCTTTGATCTAAGAAGTTTCTCATTTGAAAAGTTCTTTGGTGGTCTAGTGGTAAGACTTGGGTGCTTTCTCCCCTTTGGTTAGGTCTTCTGTCAAAGCATTTTGAAATTTCTATTTTTCATATATATATGGCAGATTATTTTTAGGCAGATGCTTTTAAGGACTGAAATGGTAGAGAGGACTGTGCTCATAGGTGGACATTCCTTTTTAAAGAACAGGATTAACTGGAAGAGACTTTGGAGACAATCTGGTCCAACCCCCTCATTTAGATGAGGAAATTGATGCCTAGAGGGATTTAATGTGCGATTTGCCAAAAATCATACAGGTAGTAAGTGAAATAATTTGGTTCTAGGTGCTACCATAATGTTAATGGGGTGACATCAAACTACCAAAGGTTTACTTTATAAAACCTGACAAAATAAAAGAATTGGTTTTAAGGGACAAAAGGCAAGAATTTTAAGGGAGATAATTAAGGGAGTAGCTAAGGGGCCTAGCATTACCAGATAAGAAACTATATTATGAAACAATGATATGTAGACAGTAGGTGATCAATATATTTACTGAGTTAATTACAAATAGATTGTCTCCTTTCTGTTTCAGTTAAATTCTGCTTGTTCAAATGGGGCTCCCATGTCTCACAGCAGAAATTGCAGGCTCTCGGGTTCGGTATTTTCCTAAATCTTAGGGTAGAAAGTGGCAGATACAAAGGAAAAAAAAAGAAAAATTACGAATCATAAAGAAAAAAGTTAATGAAAAAAATTAAACATCGGAAACAAAATAAATCTAGTTGAAATACACGTTCCATTTCGATTCTTGAATAAGGTCCTTTAGGAAGCCAACTCACCGAGTGTCAGGATGGCCGAGTGGTCTAAGGCGCCAGACTCAAGGTTCTCCTTCCCTAGCGGAGTGTTCTGGTCTCCGTATGGAGGCGTGGGTTCAAATCCCACTTCTGACACAATTTTTCCCCCCCACCTCACGACTTCTACAATGAATTGTAAATATCAAATACAAAGTTGTTTTGTTTTTTTAAATTAAAAGCCATAATCAACAAGAGGAACCTGCCTTTTGCGTCTCTCCGGGGAGCGTGGGTCTCGATAAGCCTGGCCTTTGGCCTGCTCGTGTTTCCGCCGTCGCTCCCCTCGGGCTCTCACAACATGAACCCCCCACCCCCAGGCCCCCATTTCCTCGTCCCTTTTTCCTGCGCTCTCAGTCGGGGCTGGACCGGACGCAGAGCAGAGAGAAACGGCCGCGAGGGGGGTGTCGCCTCCGTGCCCGGGAACGGGCGGAAGCGAGGGACGAGAGCCGCGGGAGCGGAGGGGGCGGAGGCTCGCTCCCCCAGCCGCGGCCGGGTGAAGTCCGACCCTTCGCACGCAGCGGCCACGGGCGGCTCGCGTCTGTGGAGGGCCTCCTTAATGTCGTGCCTCCCGTTAGATTGTCCGATTTATCCGGCACATACCGCGTGTGTACGTTGTGGTTTGCACGGTGTCTCTCCATCCCCCCACCCCCGACCCCCGACCCCTGACCCTTACAGTGGGAGCTCCTGGAAGGCAGGGGCTCTGTCCAGCTCTTGGCCCGGTGCTCGCCACACAGGCGGGCAGTAACAGCTGGCTGACTTTTTGCCTCGGCTTTACGGTTACAGAGCAGCGTGCGGTGCGGTGGAAAGAACAGTGACTTGGAAATTGGAGGGGCCTCTGTTTCTTCCTCTGTGAAAACGCGGGGATTGGATTCAGGGATGGGGAACCTGCGGCCTCAAGGCCACATGTGGCCCTCGGGGTCCTCAAGTGCGGCCCAATCCAGGCCACATGTGGCCTTGAGGCCGCAGGTTCCCCACCCCTCCCTTCCAGCTCTAAAATTATGATCTCTCCCCCCATCCCCAATAACTTCCCCATTCTATAGATGAGGAAACTGAGACGCAGAGCAGTTAGGTTAGTTGCCCAAAGTCACGAAGTCAACTGATGGGGCCGACTTTTGGATACCAATCTAGCATGCTGTGCTCTCTGCCACTGAGCAAAATCTGAGTGAGACCAGGTGTTATGGAAAGGGCAAATAGCAAACTACAGAAGTGTGATCTAAAGCCAAAAAAGTTAGACATTCAAGCCCTTCACATTGTGGAGGGACAAACTAAGCAGTTTGGACTTTATTCATTTGGCAGTGGGGAGCCATTGATAGTTTTTCAACAGTGGACTGCTGATCAGAGTGCTACTTTAGAATGATTAACCTGGAAGTGATATGAAGGATGGATTCCAGTAAGTAGAAATTAGAGGGAGCAGAGGCTATTTTAATAAACTGGGAGGCCTGAGCTAGAGTGATAGATATGGAAATGGAAAAGAAAATTGGTTATGAAAAATATTTTTGAGGTTGAAGTGATAAAGCTTGGCAATTGATGAGATGTGGTAGGTGAGAATTATAGGTAGTAGGAAATTAGAAAAATGGTGGTTCCATTAACAGAAACAGGGAAATCAGGAGGCGTATAACTAGGGGAAAAGATAAGTTCAATTTTGAAAATGTTGAGTTTTAAGTGCTAATAGAAATGTTAATCAGGCAAATGGAAATGCTAGTCAGAAACTCAACAGAAAAATTGGGGATGGAGGTTTGGGGACCATTTTCTTAGAGGTAATAAATGAAAACAGTGGAAATACTGTAAATGAGATTGCCTAGGGAGAATGTAAAGAGAAAAGAGAGAAGGACTGAGGTTAGAGCCTTGTGTTGTGGAGTTGCAATACATACGAAGTCAGGTTAGATATATAAATCTGGGAGTTAACTATATGGAGATGATAGATCATGGAAGCTGATGAGACTGCCAAGAAACAAAGTAGAGAGGGAAGATGAGAGATAGAGAGGACAGAGCCCTGGGATACATACATACATGCATACATACATACATACATAGCAGGCAAGACATGGACAATTTATCAAAAGATAATGGAAAATGAAAGGTAAAGTAGGAAGAAAACCATAACAGCATAGTTACAAAAAACTCAGAGAATATTCAGAATGGAAAATGAGAAGGAGGGAAGAGGGTTGTGTGTATGTCAATAGTACCAAATGCTACAGAGATTATAAAAGATAAAGATTAGGAAAATTACATTGGACTTAGCAAATTTAATCAGTCTGTCAATAGGCATTAATTAAGGGCTTACTGTGCTAACCATTGGAGATGGTAAGAAAGGAAATTTAGGGAGATAGTCTTTGGTTTTGGTTTTTGTTTTTTCCTGGCTAAAATACAGTACCAAAGCAACATGACTTTGCTGCTGACAGGTAATTATCTATAACAGATGGGTTTGATTTCAATCCAGACCTAGTGGTAAAAAAGAAAAAAAAAACTGAATCCTAACCCAGAGTCACACAGACTAGCTTTTGTTAGCTGGGTGTGTTGGCTATCACTAAAGAGAAGTCAATCTGCTCTTAACAAGAAGAGGTTCTAGATACCTACACTTACAGATTGGAGCTGAAATAACCTAAAAATGGTCCTGAAGAGATGAAATCCAGCAAAGATTGTCACCAAGTAACTAGCAGTATGCCCAATGGGGATACCATGTCTAATGGGAGCAAATCAAGTGAGGGCAGGAAGAAGATATTAGTAGTCTTGCAGCATAAAGATGTGTGAATTTTCCTTCTACGTGTGAATCTTAGGCACATATGTTCTCTAGTGTATGCATCCATGCATGATACCTATGTATACCCATTCTTCACACTAATGGTATGTACATTTGTGGTAGAATATGCTCTGGATTTATAGCAGAAATTTCTCATTGTAATTTTTCTTACTATACTATTATAATACTATATTAAATTACTATATTATTGATTATTATACAACAATATTATATTATACCATACTACCAATATTAAGTAGCATTTATTATTGCTTTTAAGGTTTCAAAGAGCCTTACAAATATCTCATTTTATATTCACAATAACCCTTGGAGGTAGATGCTATTATTATCTTCATTTTACAAATGAGGAAACTTAGGTAGAGGTTAAATGACTTGCCCACTTTCTCATGTCAACTCAGGTCTTCTTGATTCCAGGTCACTGCCCCATCTAGCTGCCTCTAAAGGTATTTGATAACCTTTGCTTTGTAATAATGTCTTGGTTAACTAGAGAAAAAAAATTAAAGACTTCTCTGGAGGTACAGGGAATCATGATTTTGAGCAACAGCAACTATCCTGGGGTAGCTGTTCTGTAGGCCCCACAGGTGAGAAGAGGTACCCTAGGTATTTCACAATTACAAGATCATTGGTGAACTTCAAAGGAGCAGCTTTAGTTAAATAGTGGGGACAGGAGTCATTGCAAAAGTGAAGCAAGTTGGGGGTGAAGTGACTATAGAAAGCTTTTTCTAGGTGTCTGCCTGCGAAAAGGAAAGATACAGGATAACTGAAAGGAACTCAGGGTGAAATTTTCTAAGAACAGGGAGAACTAAGCAGCAGGAGAAGGAGAGATTGAAAATTAGAGAAAATTATGAAGAGAGAGGGGGTGGTCAAAGGGACAAATTGACAGAGGAGACAGAAGGGGATATGATTAGGGGCATAAACAGAGGGTAAGGAGAAAGGCCACCTAAACTACTGAAACTGGTGAGACTGGTGATATTGAGGTGATTCGAAGTGTGAAACTGGGAAAGAGAGGGAGCTCCCCCATGGTTCATCTTAATTTTTTCAAATAAGTATGAAGTGAAGTTCTCTCCTGAGAGGGAAGGAAGAAAAGTTGGTGTAAGTAGACTGAGAGAAGAAAAAGTACTGTATAGAATAGCCACTTTGAGATGGTAATATTTTAAATGCTGTAAACTGTAGTGTCTAGAATTTACTTCTGGTTAAAAGGATTTAACAGATTAGAGGGGTAGAGTATACCTGTGGTGGAAGATGCTTGAGCACTGACCCAAAAGGTGGGAGAAAGAATGACAGAGTTCACCTATGTCAACAAATCCAGAGGTTTAGACTGTAATTGTGAAATGCCCTCTTTTGAGTTGGCCAGTAGACTACCAGTCACTCCACATTCCATCCTTCCTTATTCTCTCTGTCCTCTTGTGCACTTTTTTTGTGTCCCCAGAGGGACTGATTAATGATACAATTAAATTGGGTTGCTTAGAATGACTCCAATTCATTAGGTTGCCTCCATCTCCCAAACCACTGTCTGCCTGTTCTTATTTATTATGTTTGTTTCTCCATCTCTCAGGACCTCAACAGGGAAAGAAAAGTTGCTGAACTATCAAGATGAGAGGCAGGATGACTATAGTGAGACCCCATATTAAGGGAAAGGTGTGAGAGTAGACAAGGCAGGCTTATAACTCCAAGAAAAAGACAGAAAGTCTCCTAGTTTTTAGAATGCATATTATGTTGTCTAATGAACAGATTTAAATTTGGTTACCGATTTATTGTGTTAATTGTAAATGTGGTTTATTGGTTAATAAATGCTAATATTAGGTCAATTAGTTCCCTTAGAATACATATTTTGTACCAGCTGACCTTTAAATATGATTAACAAACTACAATGTGATGTCTTTATTAAAAGACTAGTTACTGGGCTAATTACCTCAGTTGGTCACAACATAGAACTTCTTAGAGCAAGGTTTGGGGTTTGATCTCCACCTGATTTTTCTCTGTTCTTTATTCCTTAGCTGAAGATATTATCCAGGCATCTATTTCACAAATGTGCATCATTGTGTCAAAGGTGAGACAAATTGTAGGCAGGTCTCTTCAACCCATCGCCATGATTAGGAAATCAGCCAAGAACATGTAGACAGGTCAGGAACGTCCTTTAATATTTTCAGAAGCACATTTGTAGACATCATTTCATTTGATCATCATCATCATTGTTGTTTGTCCTTCATTCTCTAAGGGGACCATGACATCAGGGTGGTGATGCCATGACATGCAGATGAATTGGATTTAAGTGAGCATCATTATAATTCTGTGGGGTTGGTACCAACCAATATGTATTATTATCTCCATTTTACAGATGAGAAAAGTAAGGAAATTTTGAGGAAGTTAAGTGACTTGCCTCTGGTCAAATAGCTAACATGTGCCAGAGGCAAGATGTAAATCAGGGTCTTTCTTGATTCCAAGTCAAGGTTCCTTTCACTACAATACACTATACTATCTCATCAATGTAAAGTGTTTTTTCACTGGTTACAACTCACTCTTAGGCATAGTCTCCTTCTTGGCTTCCTTGTCCTGTTTCAATAATTCCACAGCTTCTTGAATACTCTGGGCTGCCCGGAGTCCAGATTTAATGGTTGTATCAATCCAACCATGAGGGAGGGTGGTGTGCTCTCCTGCAAAGTATATCCTCCCTTCAGGCTTGAAGAGTTCCTGGAAATAGTCTACATATTGGTAGGGAGTAAAGAAGGCAAAGCCGCCCATGGAGTACGGATCTTGGTTCCAACGCTTGACCACAGAATAGGGGCAAAAGGCTTGAAGCTCTTCCTTGGGGCGATTATGGATAGCAGCCAAATCCTCTAACACTACATCTACTACCCGCTTTTGATCCATGGCAGCAAAGAAGGTAGAGTCATCATCCAGGGTGTAGGAGGCCAAGATGACACCAGTTCCTTTGGGAAAGTCATGATTGGGGTAGTAGATAAATTGAGAGGGACGGTCTGTTATGGACTTCCCACCATAAATGCCATCCTGTTCCCAGAAGCGCTTGGTGCAGGCCAGGATCACCTTGGTGGCACTGTTGTAGTGGATTGAGCGCAGGGCATCTTCTTTGCCTGGAGATAGAGGTGGGTGGAGGTGGAGGAGCCGGGCAGCCTTAGCTGTTGTGGCCACAATGGCATAGTTGGCAGTGAGGCAGGCATGAGGCTGAAGTGGGTCAGGTGTCTGATGGACAATGTGGACATAGTTTCCATCCCTTATTACCTGCTCTGCTTGTGAGTGGAGGTAGACAGTGCCAGGGATGAGGGAGTCATGTAAGGCCTTCGGGAGCTGGTCAAAGCCACCAGTAATTTCCTCAAACCTAAGAGGAGGAAACATGGTGAGATGGTTATGCAAAGGATGAGGCAGATATGGATTTAGTCTTCGACTAGGTACTCTGAGGGGGTCTTGCAATTGACAAGACAGTCCCTAGCAAATGGAAAAGTGGGGCAATTGTCCTGTACTTGTGTGTGTGTGTGTGTGTGTGTGTGTGTGTGTGTATTCATAGGTTCTGTGCTGCTTTGGTACCAGGTTAGCCTGCCAATTTATGGTAACAAAGATCTGAGGTCCTCATACATATACTTCCAACTAGTTAGGGATCACTACCTTGTTCTGTTTCCTTTCTACACAACTTCTCAGTAGATACACATGGCTTATTTTTAAAATGTTGATATAAAACTGATTTTATTCAGTATTTTATTCTGATAATTGGGGATATTACAAAAGTGGGATTGGGAATCACTAACTCAAGGGTACCTTCCTCCTCCAGAAGCCCTGTAGCAGGATTAGAAGAGAGATGAAACAGACTGAGCTCCTTAACACTCTATTGAGCAGATCAGATTAGAAGGCAAGGTACAATGCTTTCCATTTCTTTGGGGCCCACCATCTGATTTATTTTAGATTTTGTGGATTAGTTGTGGATTAGAGAATGTGGATTAGTTGCTAGATTACCACACATGTGACATGCATCAGTCTTTTTTACTAGATCATAAACTTTGATGCAATTAGAAATTGCAGACAAGAATTTTAATCAATAGAATAACAATTACAAATTCTTAGACATTTTGAATTGTAAAGGACCTTGGATATTAGCTTACCACACAGTGGAGGATTCTCCTTTATATGGTCTCAACAGGTTATTATCCAGATGTTGTTTGAATACTAACAATGACAGGGAGCTCACCAGATTGAAAGGAAACCCTTTCTATTTTTAAGAACAACCCTACTTATAAGAAAAGTCTTTTACTCAGTTGAAATTTGCCCCTCTGGTAATTTCCTAGTTTTCCTAGAGCATGAATTCATGAAAATAATTGACAAATGGTCATGATATTATTTTAAAGATCTAAATACTTAACCTGTCTTGATATGAAAATGACTTTATTACTAGGTGGTTAGCATCCTCATATGTCTCTATATAGCAATATCTTTTTTGGTCTTTCAAAGGATATAATGTTACTTGTAATTATAGTATGAATACAATTAAAAATTACATTTCCCTCCCTTTACACTGCATCAGTTTGCACATAAAGCTCTTCATGAGGTCCTAAGTCCTGCAGGTTGGCTACTCTTTTACTACTCTGTGGTCTGATGACATGAGGTTGTCAGCATTTTGGGTGCCAGTATGATCGACTGGGCTAAGACACCCAACATAAGGTTCTCCTTTTCCACATCTGGAAAACAAGGTAAAATAGGGAAAATATATCTGGGATCTGAGATATGAAGGCATGAAGTTAAATTTCATTTCTGCTGAAATTGAGTTTGTCTAGAACAGGGGTTCTTAACCTCTTTTCTGTACTGGAGTCCTTTTCAAAATGATGTTTTTAAATGCATAAAATAGCACACATAGGCCTACAAAGAAAAACTATATTAAACTATATTAAAATACATTTCTTAAAATATATTTTTAAGAGTTCACAGACTCCAGGTTAAGAACCCCTGATCTAGAAGCAGTGAGGTTTAGTAGAAAGAGCAATGGATCTGGAGTTTGGTGATGTTGGTTCCAATTCTACTTTTGCTATTTTTACCCATTCTGATAAATAGCAGACTTGAACAATTTACAGGATCTGTCTGGGCCTTACTTTCCTTATTTGTAAAAATGAAGCTATAACTAGATGATTTCTAAGATTCTGTTTAGGTCTTAATGCTTTTATCCTACCTGGTGTGCACTGGGAAGATTGTTTGGTCTTCAAGACCTGTTAATAGGAAGGAAAGTATAAAGCCAAGGGTGTTCTATGAATCATTCACAGAAGAATGGGTTATTTTCACCTTATTCTATTCACCCACCATGCAGGGTGGATGAAGAGTTTTGGTGAATAATTATGCTGATAGTCATGGATATGGATATGGATTATTATGGAACTGGAATTGTATTTACATTAGAAAGGTCTATCTCACCCAGTTTCCAATTTCTGGCAGTGTTACCAAGTGATTAATCTGTTATACCTTGGTAGCTGCCTTCCATGACATCTTTCTCAAAAATTAGTTTTTTACTCAAAACATCTAGAAAAAATGTTGTAGTGGAAAAGATAATTAGAGAACCAATAGACCTAGTTCTAGTCCCAGTTCCTTCACCAACTCTATATAACCTTGAGCAAATCACTCAATCTCTCTGGACCACTATTTTCTCATCTGTCAAATCAGTGTATTGGACTACATGGTTCTTTTCATCTCTAGCATTCCATGATTTTAATGACCCATTGTAGATGAATTGCTATGGAGTATTTTGGGTCCTGACTTTAGTCAGGTTATCTTAACTCCTTTTGAACTTGTTTTTATTTTTATAGTGTCCTAATACTACATTTTTCAAGCTTTAAGCACTGCTGCCCCTTAGGTTTACCATTCAGAGGAATACATACAGCTGGGCATGAAATGGAAAGAGAAGAAAGAATAGGCCTTGCCAGTTGTTTTCCAAAACAGACTTTGACATTTTAGGAATTTGTGACTTTGTGAGTGTTCATATTTCCCCTCACTAACATAGATCACAACAATATCTGTGGCTATATAATTCATTACATGGTGGCTAACCTTATGATCATGAGCCTCTGTGTACTTCTCTAGGCTGGTCCACTGACCACAGATGAACAGTCCTGAGACTCATACCCAAACACTTTTCAGCTTGGGATCCTCTGCCAGAGGTTCAGCTCTATTGGTATAGCCCTTTAGAAGCCACAATTTCATGCCAGGAGAGCAGGCATCAGAGCATGGTTAAAAACAAAAACAAAAACAGGAACAAAAACAAACATACTAAAATCTCCTCCAGCTTGCAATGTGTACATTAACACAACCTTTCCCCACTGCCAGGTAAGCCTTCTCCTTCTTCCTGTTTTCTCTCTCAGAGAGAGCAACATCTCCTTGCGGCAAACACAGCCAGAGTCCTTCCAAGATCATGGGATCATATAGAATGATAGATTCAGAATTAGAAGGAAATGTAGAGGTCATCTAATCCTCATTTTGCATTTGAGGAAACTGAAACCCAGAGAAATGAAGTGACTTGCCCAAGGTCACAAGGTAGCAAGTGGCAAAGCTAGGATTTGGACCTGGGCTCATGACTCCAAGTCCAGTGCTCTCCCCATTCCACTACACTGACTTCCATGCAGCATCCCAGGAAAAGTCTGGACAGAGTCACATTAGGTCCTTCTGCACAGGTACCATTTGATCTACTACCTAATGTAGTAATTGCTTGATAGATAGCTTCTAAACCTTGTTATTTTACCTAGTTTTGTGGCTGTCTACATTTAGGAGAATGAAAGGTCAGTTCTCCCATGCTTCTCCTGCTTCTCCTCCCTTTCCACTTCTCTAGCCCATCCTGTCCCAGACCTCACCTAGGATTTTGGAAGAAGAAAATAACTCCTCTTAAGGTCTCAGTGAAGGCTTCATAGTAACCAGCATCAGCATTCATGAGATCTCCAATCATCTGCACTGCACCCCGACTTAGATTTCCCACCTTAATCAGATATTCCTGCCATGGCAGAGTGGGGAGAAAAAGAAAATCAGAGGTTGAAAATCTTTGCTTTGTGAGAGATTATAATATCTACCTCTCTAATTCTAGGCAGGACACTCAAGGAGGAAAGGAGTCTGAGTTGGAAAGACACAGAATACATGTAGCATAGATTGATCCAGGTCAGGCCAGGACATTTCAGATGAGCAATGACTCCAGGGTCCCAAGGTCTCTTCACTCACACAGAAGAGAGGCAGGGTGATGGAGGATAAAAGGGTCTGAATTTAGAAAGGAGATCTGGAGTTGAATCCCAGCTCTGACACACTGTGTGGCTGGGATAGCTGTGCAGCAGGGGAGAAGTTATGTGACTTCTCAGAACCTGTCAAATGGAGATAAAAATACTTGTGCAACCTCCTTGACTGGGTTGTTTTAAGGGAAGAATTTTGTAAACCTTAAAGTGCTGTATATATGAGGTTTATTATGTTGAATTCTTGAGGTACAATCTCTATCCCACCTCAGTAAGGATTCGTGCTAGTCTGATAAATCTGATTAACTGTAATCTCTTCTCAATTTTTGTGGGTGTCAGGGGGAGGGTAGGAGGGCCAATGGGGCTAAGTAGCACCAAGACACTGACCTTAGTGGAGAAAGAATCATACTTTTCTAGTATTTGGCTGCAGTTGCTCTTTTTCAACTCTTCCACCACCTGGAGCAGAGAAGGGGAAGAGAAAAAATGTTGAGAAAGGGATTCTTTCTTTTCTCATGATTTACTCCCATCTTCTTTTTTGTTCATTTTCTCACACCCCCATTCCCATCAGTTCTTCCCTCAGCATTCATAGACTTGTTTTGCCAGTGTATTTGTTCTGTGTAGTCTGGTACTGGATGTGACATTAAGGCTTCATTTCCCACTGTCCTTGGGCTGGCTGCAGTATGGTAATATCATCAGGATTATGAGTGATAGGGAATACTCTACAAGGAAGGAGATATTAAAAGTTGGACTGTTGAGTGGCCACGTAAGTAGTCATGGGTAAAGGAAGTAGTGGGGCTACAGATGGAGAAAGAGAAAGAAGGGGAGCACATAGATCTATTAGCACATGAAGTTCCCAAACTCAGGAGCCATAACTGGACCCTGATTATACTAGAGTTCCTAGGCTTTATCAAATTCCCAAATTTGCCCTTATAAATTTTCCACCAAAATTCTAGGAGATAGAAGGCACTGCATCCTAAATATCTGCCTCTGGGACTGTTCATTCTGAATTGTGTAATTTTCCTGTTGTGACGTGGAATCAGGGAAATTAAAGGGGAATTAGGTAATAATTTCCCTAGAGGTATAAGAGATTGAATCCATTTGTGTATTACTAAAGAGAATACCCTCTTTTTTTAAACCAAATTTCCTTTACTTGCTATTTATTGCATTTCATGTCTTAATTAAACACATTGAATATTAGGTTTATGTGTCATATATGGTCTGACAATAATGTGGATTTTATGAGGACTCTTGGGCCATGAGTTGCATAAATAATTATACAGAGTATCAACAGTAAAGCCATGAGTAGATGGGTTATTAAGAGATGCTACATGTGCATTGTGTGTTTCCTGCTTCCCCATTAGATTGAAAGCTCCCCAGTGGTTATGGCTGTTTTCCACATCAGCCAGGAAGCTCCCTAAATTTAGGTAGGGACAGAAAACAATCTAAAAAAGGGGAAGGGCCTTTTCTCTCTCATGTTATAAATTCTCTGAGAGTGAGGCATTCTTGTATATCTAGTAAATAGGTTTAGGCATACTTTCCCCCTCCCATTGGTGGTGGGCTACTCCCCTCATGCACCCCATATTGTGGGGCCAACACTGATCTGTCCTAAGTTCTCCTGAGTCTTGCTACTGAACCCTTAGGATCTCCAGGACTTCTTTTTGCCCAGAAGCTGAAACCTCTTATATGTGCTATCTCTCTCAATTCCAGTATAAGTTCCCTGAAAGCAAGAATCCGCATTTTTTTTTAAAAAGATTTTATCTTTAATGCTTAGCACATAGTGGTTTTTTTTGGAGACTAGGTATCCCTATGTCACTCAGGCTTAAGTAAAGCAACCATTAACTGGCTGATCTCATTGTTTATCAGTACAGAAGTTTTGACCTATTGCCAGTTCACCCCTCTGTAAGCAGTCTGGTGGCCTCCCATTCCTTGAGACTTTGGATATTGAGGCCAGACACAGGATAGATACTCAATCAACTTTAGTCTTATAGCTCAGAACTTCCAAGCTCAACAGCCTCAACCTCCCAGAAGTAAGGATTACAGGTGTGTTCCATCATACCTGGCAGTAAATGTTTAAAAAAATTTTCTTTCATTTATTCACTCATCCATTCATTAATTCATATCTCTTCACTGTATCCATTGCTAAGTGTGACAGTGGACATACAGAATAAATGCTGAATAGGTTTGGACTCTCACCAGAAAGATATCCAGGGAGGGGGAAAAACTTGCACTGTTCAAACTTTCAGAAATAGCAATAGCCTGAGTTTGGGGATTTAGCGGCTAGGCCTCCTGGGGATTTGCCTAGTATGCTTAGGGTAAGTCCTACCTTGGTGGTCCCAGCTCTGTCCAAGACTCACCTTCCTCAAGGATTCATCAAACAATTTGTCGGCTGTTTTCCCCTTTTCGTCTGACCAGACAGGGTAGCCAAGGAGGCCAGGATTGGCTTGTACATCCCCAGTCCGTCGATGCATTCCATTGATGAGGACCCATGTTCGGTCATCATATCTGGAGAACTCATTCAGCTTCAATCCAAATTGACTGATGAGTTCATGAGAAAACCTGGTAGGAGCACAGGTTAGAGGAGTTCATGAAGAAAGGCAGAGATTCAGGAAAAAAGAAGAAAATTTATGCTATGCACCATAGCTTCTTTTGCTTATTATTCCTACCTCCAATTCACTTTTCATTTATTCATAGTAAGATAGGAATAGCTGGGGAAGAACTGGCTACTTGACAGTCACCCTATTTAATTTTATTTATTTAGTATACTGTGTGTATTACTGTGATTATGTTTTATGTATTTGAGTTTTTTGCACTTTAAATAGAAAAATTCAGTTTTCTTTAGAGGAATGATTGTGTGTGTGTGTGTGTGTGTGTGTGTGTGTGTGTGTGTGTTGGAGACAATTTGGTTCGGAGAAGTATTTTTCAGTTTTCCTTTTTCAGGACATCAAATGTCCTTACTTGGAGGTTTTACCTTCCATTTCTCTGCTTCTATATAGAAGCTGTACTCTACCACCTTAGTCCACACAGATCAGGGTATATCTTCTGATAATTCTCTAGGAAGGCAGATTGTCCAGCCTCCATTTTCCTCATCCTAGAATCTATCATGTTATTAGAAAGGTCTTTCAGAGCTCTCATTCTTCCTTATTGCAAGCATTTCTTTTTTTTTTTTCTTATTCCTATCATCAGAGAACTGAATGATGACATCTTTTACTTTAGACTTTCCAAATTACATTTGTGCATTCACTGGAACTGACAATAGAATTTCAGAATTGTATGGATTGCATTTTAGAGTATTCATTCCATTCTCTCATTTTATAGATGAGGAAATTGAGGCTCAGAGGCAGGAAGTTTTGATTTGCCATGGTCATACTATGCATTAGGACAGATCCAGCATTTGAATACAGACCTCTTGGCTCTTGGTCTAGGGCTTTTTTTCAATATATCATGTAGTTGGTGAGCAATTGTTCAAATAAAGTAATATTTGTAAAGCATAGTGCCAAGTGTATAGTAGGTTCTTAATAACCAAGTCAGTGGTGAATATAAATAGCAGTTGTTTCTGTTTTGGTCAGAAACCCTGAGAGTCTTTCCCTCCCAGATAGATTTTTTTTTTTGACTAGGTAATAGAGACTCTTCTCTGCCTCATTTCTTACCTAGCCTTAATGACTGAATGGGCATTGCCTCAGTCAGATTGAAGCCTGTTAAAGACCTTAGCTTAAAAAGGCCAAAATCTCTCACTGCCTACAGGGCCATCTCCAGTGATCCTGATCTATATCTTGCAGCTGGATCCAGGTGACTTTGCACAGCTCTGCCTCGCGTAAATCCAATTCACTTGTATTTCATGGCATCACCTCCTTGAGGTCATGATCCTCTTTGAGAACAAAAGACAAACCTGTAGTCCAGGCCTTAAATCTTCTTTCCTAATTCTTTTTTCCTGTCAATATCCTTAAGCTGTCTTTTCTAGCTTCCTCTCCCATCCTACTCCAGGGCCTTATCCTTGTTATCTCAAGGATCTTCAATTCAACAAGGATTTATTAAGTGCCTCCTAGATACTAGGCACTAGGCTACTATATGCAGGGAATACAAAGACAAAAATGGCCCTACTCCCTGCCTTGAAGGAGTTTACATTCTACTGGGGGGAAACAGTATGTGCAGATTAGCAAATACAAAATATTTTGTTTGGACCTGTGATTTAATTGGTGTAGAGATTTCTTGGTCAGGAAACTACCTTTGTGAATACAGATCTGCAATAGTTCTCTGCAATTTACAGCTTTAAAGATGTGCCTGAGGCATTGAGGGGTAAAGCAGCTCGTTCACACACATGGCTAGTATGCTGTCAGAAATGGAACTTTAGTTCCATTCTTCCTCACCCCATGGCCACCTCTCTATCACCACACTCTACTATTTCTCCAAATGTGAAATAGACACAAAGTAAATAGAAAGTAATTTGTGCATGGGGGTGGAGGTGGGGGTGGGGAGAGAATACTAACAACTGTGTATGTACATAGTTACTTCCTGATTAGAATATGAATTCCTGGAGGACAGGTTTTGTTTTTGACTTTTCTTTGTGCCCTAGTGTTTGACACATAGTAAGTGCTTAATAAATTCTTGTTGACTGACTGACTAACACCTGGAGAAATTAAGAAATGCTCTTTGAAGGAAGTGGCACTTGAGCTGAGTCTTGAAGGGAACTAAGGATTCCAAGAAGGGAGGTGAGGAGGGACAGTATTACAGGCGTGCGGGACAGACTGTACAAAAGACTGAATGTTGTATGTAAAGAACAACAAATAAGTCAGTTTGACTGGAAAATAGAGTGAAGTGAGGGGGAGTAATGTATAATGAGCCTGAAGAGATAGGTTGGAGTAGATTATGAAGGCCTTTAAATGCCAAAAGAGGCATTTGTATTTTATCCTAAAGGTAATAGGGAGTCAGATCTGTGTTTTAGAATTATAAGTTTGGCAGCTGTGTAAAGGGTGAATTCGAGAGGGGAGACTGGGGATAGAATGGATGCAGAATTTCCATTTAGGAATCGATTACAATAATTGTTTACCTGTGGTTGGCAGGGATCCGCATGGCACCGAGTTCAGCATACCATTCTGCCCCGGGCACTCGATGAGTCTCAATTCTCCCACCTACTCGCCCAGAGGCCTCTAGCACAGTAACCTAGAAAGATATATTCTGCCCAGTCTTTGTGAAATCAGGTTTCCCCTTAAGCCCTATCCCCATACAAGTACCACACCTCTTAGATCTCATCCTGATCACACCTCTCCTCCCTTTTCCCAGATCCTAGTTACAGGCACTAGCTACATTCCAGCTTAGACCTCTCTCTCTCTCATTAAGTTTAGAATTAAAGACTCAGAGATCTAGCTATCCACCCAGTCCACTCTCCTTCATATTTTCTTGATTTCTTTGTTGTTGTTGGGACAGCTAGGTGGTGCAGTGGATAGAGTGGCATCTGAAGTCAGGAAGACTCATTTTCCTGACTTCAGATCTGGCCTCAAATATGTACTAGCCATGTGACCCTGGACACATAATCCTGTTTGCCTCAGTTTCCTCATCTGTAAAGTGAGTTAGAGAAGGAAATGGCAAACCACTCCAGTATCTTTGCTAAGAAAACCCCAAATGGGGTCACCAAGAGACAGACGTGACTGAAACGACTGAATAATGTTATTTCCCCCCACTGCTTTCCCTTTCTCATTCCTCTCTGCCTAAAATCTGAAGTTTTAGACCCAGAATTCTGGCATCTTTAGCTCTTGTACCTGGTGACCAGCATCCTGTAGGACTTTGGCAGCAGTAAGCCCTGCCATGCCAGCTCCAATCACTACCACACTCTTCTTCTCAGTGGGTGCTCCCAGGCCAACCCTCAGTAGTCTGAGCAGGTCTTCATATTGGGGGTCATCAAAGCATTTCGCCAGCTCACTATTAAAAGCCTAGGAGTGGGAGCTCAGCAGTGCTATACCCATAAGGAACAGTTTCACTAGGGATGATAGGAGAGAAAGACTAGGGTCAGGAGAATGGCTCTAACACTAGAGATGTCTGGGATTCCAGACATGTCACTAGATTAATGACACAACTATCAGAGAATCTCTTCTTCTTTCTCTGGGAGAACCCCAGAACTGGCAACAACTTTTAAAAATCATAGCTTACATTTATATAATGTTTTAAGCTCTACAAAATGCTTTCTTCAGAACAACCCTAGAAGAAAAGTAACTTAGCACTTAGTATAGTGATTGGCACATGGCAAGTGCTTAATAAATACTTTTTCATTTATTCATAATTATCTCCGTTTTCAGAGATGAGGAAAATGAAGCACAGAATAGCTAAGTGAATTCCCACAGTCACACAGCTAGGACTCCAGACTCCAGATCCATTACGGCCATTGAGCTCTTAAAGATAGATTGGAGGACTTGTAAAAGACTCATCTTTTTACTTTAGAGCAAGATTTTATTCCACTCCACTTTCCTTATTCATACATCAAATTCTTGCAAGATCTCATTCCACCTGTCTCTTCATCCCAATCCATATGAAGACCATCTTAACATCTAACCTCCATTTTTCCTTCCATAGATGATGTCTGTTTCCTTTTGACTATTCCTCTCTCTTTTAAAGAGGGATAAAGGAATAACCTTGTAATCCGGTTCTGTTAAGGAGATATTTCTAAGGATGGCAGGTGGGACAATTGTTCCAATCTTCCATTCTTTACTTTAGAGTAGGGGTTCATCATGCCACCCTTACTTTGATTTAGGGTTTGCCTAGATCTCTAAGAATGGCTTTGTTCAGGCTGCTAGGTCTTACTCTGATGCATGGTGTTTTTTTTATTTCATTCAGTCATTTAGCAAACATTTATTAAGAACAAGCTGCATGTAGGACACTGTGCTGAGTGCTAAGGATACATTAGGTTATACACATATCATATATATCAGGATATACACACACAATATACACACATACATTATCTAGAGGTTCCCAAAGAGGGTGATACCACCCCCTGGGGGGCACTGGAATGATCCAGGGGGGCAGTAGTAGCCTTGACTGCAATTGGGGGGCATTGAAGAAAAACAGGGGGGCAGTGGAAACATAAGGAAAGAAGAGAAGATAAGAACATTTTGAAAAACCATTTGTACATGTTTCATCTGTTGTGTAACGGAGTTAAAGTTGTAGTGATTACATTATTTTCCAAATAAACACACAAAATGCAAGTTATAACCTATCAGTGGTCAAGTCTGCCAACAGGTCTTAACCAGCAAATGTTGGTAAGTAAGCATGTTGTACATTGTTGGGAAGCCCAGCATGCATCAGCAGGAATATGTGCATGTAATGACTTGTTTATAATATGATACTGTACAGTTACATGACATAATATTGTGACTTCAAAATTTCAATGCAGAAAACCCCCCACAAATTTACAATAAATTATTAAATTTAAGATGCATAATTAAAAAAATATATATGTTTTATATGTTTTTTTGAAATGACACAAATTTAAAAAAAATTAGAGGGTTAAAGAAAGTAGATTTACGGGGGGGTGCTGAGTAATTTTATTTTGAAAAGGGGGTGGTAGGTCAAATAAGTTTGGGAACTTATAAACCCTACAACTATTTATAATAATTTTATAATCTATTTGGTGGGAGGAGGAGAAGGGAATGGAAGCATAATGTTCTGAAACAAACACTGAATTAAGAATCAAAATACTTGGATTTGAATCTTGGCTCTGCTACTACTACTACATGTGTGACCTTGGGCAGGTCATTTCCCGACACTGGCCGTCAGTTCTTCATCTACAAAATAAGGGAGTATTAGATATAAGGTCCCTTCCAGCTTTTAATCCTATGATCTTTTTTTGTTGTTATTGTTTTTATTTTATTCATTGATTAATGACCTGAAATGAAGTATTCTTGCCAACCCTTCTCTTCTCTAAGATCAGCCCTGACCCTTCTGACATATTCCCAGAATATTTCAGTTCTTTCTCCATCTCTGGGTACCTTTTTCTGAGTTCTTCTCCTACTTTTCCTCTGAAACTAGGAGGCCTAAGACTTCCTTCCTAATGCTCTCTTTTCCTCCACTGCATCCTGCAAAGCACATGTAAACATATACATGTACACACATGTATATATTCCTGCATACATGTAACATAGCAACACATATAGCATGGGAAATATGCTACTTTTTGGACTTATCTACAGTTCCCTCCTTTAAGGAGTAAGAAAAGAGGCTATATTCTTTCCTTTTCCTCCCCACTTAGAAAAATGGGATCTGGTTAGGTCTGAGTGTAATACAGAATTCCAACCCTTGAAAACTACTCTGACTTCTAATGATACTCCAATTAAATCTGCAATGCTGGATGCTTATGATTTTGAGCAATTCAAAGATCTTACTTATCACAATAATCCTCACAAGAAGGGAATTCTCAGTATATAATAGATAAACTTTCAGTTGTTTTTCTAGTAGTAGAGACAGGTTTACATTGAGCCATTCACATTCTCTCACCCAGTCTCTCTGCCAGGCATTGTGATTAAAAGTGAATCCTAGAGAACATATTTAAAATCATTTAGTTCAAGTTCTTAACTTGAATGAGGAAAGTAAAATATAGGGAGTTTAAGTTCCCAGTCATGTATCTAGTTAGTAGCAGGGCCAAGACCAAAGTTAATTGATCTGTAAACCTTCAATGTTGACTTCCTTAGCCCCATACTCTCTTCAACTAAACTAACCATCCACAGTCATAAATAACAGATTCTTATTCTTTCTTTAGCCAAGGAGACAGTTAATAAGAAAATAAGGCTAATTGTTTTTTAGTGGGATAAAAGAGAGAGCCTCATAACTTGTTTCTTTGAAGACAAGGATCCTTGATGATTGGCAGGTTGCTCTAATCTGCTAATGTTTGTATTTGGATTTAGAGATCATCCCATCTTCCCATTTTAGGGATTCCCTTTAGCACTGAAAGATAGAAATATGAAGAATGGGATATGTGTGTGAAATTGGCCTAATAAAACCCCAGAAAGCAGTAAGTACTGTACTGTACTGTACTATATACTGTACCTGGAAGACTGAGGGGCAAGAGGGCACCTCTCTTAAATGAGGGAAAGATACTGAACTAAGGAGATGAAGGGGAAAGAAGGAAGGGAAAGACAGGGCAGAAAGTTAGGGGAAAGAAAAGATTCCCATTACACTCTTATCCTGGCTCTATCTTTGGTTACTCACGGAAGGTCTCCACAGTCCTCAGGATGTAGAAGAAATCTTATTCTCCTGGGTGGTTCAAGTTGGATATCTCTGTTGAGAGACTGGGTCAAAGGCTGGTAATATATTGTCTTCTATCTCTTTCCTCTGAACTCTCCCAACCTCCACCTCTTTAATTGCACATCTTTCCTCCCACTCTTAGATCAGTCATTCCCCTCCAAGGGCTGAGAAACAGGAAAGAGGCAATAGGTAGACAGGAGGAAAACAACCACAGTTAGATTTTAGATTCTTTCAGTATTCTGATGGTAGGGGGTGTTAGCTTCTTTAAGGAGAAACCTCATTCACACCCCAGATGATAAAAAGTCCCACTGGAGTGAGCACTTTCAGCCCTTCCCCTTCCCCTTCTCCTCACCCCACCCCCTGCCATTTTTTATTTTCATATTTTATGAAACAGATGATGCTACTGGCCACTTGCTTGGAAGATCCTAGATATGAATCTGTTTACCAGCTGTTCACCAGTCCCATACCCTCTCCCAATATAGTGTTGTGTGGCTTTAGACAAACTTGTCTAAACTCTCTTTGTTTGGAGGAGTACCTGTTGTGTGCTACATATCTGAAATTTCCAAAAAATTTTCTAACCATGGTCTCTGAGAAAAAGTTGAAAAAGAGAAGAAAAGGAGCATCTGAAAAATCTTACAACATGCAGATGAGTCAGATGAATTAGAAAGATTGGGAAGAGAATGAGGAGGGGACAGGAGCGATGGAAGGATTGAGGGTAGGAATTCTCTTTTTCACTTTGGATTCCATTAGGCAATGCTTTCCAACCTACAACCACATCCCATCCCTCCCACTCCCTGCCCTAGGTCTTCCTATTGCTTCCTATTCTCCAACTACCTCTCTCATATCATAATTCATTCATTCAACAAAAGTTTCAGTGTTTAATAGATACAGAACAATGCACTTGGTGCTGATGAAGATGTAAAGATAAGTAAGAGCCCATTCTAGCAAGAGAAATAAGACACAAATTACTGTCATACAAAGTAGAACATGAGAAATGCATGAAAGGTACAAACAAAATGCTGTTAGACTTCTGAGAAGAAAAAGATTACTGTGTGACAGATAAATCATTTTGCCTCTTTAGACCTCAGTTTCCTCATTTGTAAAAAAAAAAGGATTCCAATTACATGATCTCTAAAGTCCTACTTATTCTATGAATCTATTATTTCTGAGTAGGGAATCAGAGAAAGCGTCATGGCATCATTTGAAGGATGATGAAATATCAGTAGGCAGAGATGGTGGAAGGAAGAGATTAGAAAGAGATAGAAGGTGAGGGAATTCTAGGTACAGAAAATAGAATCCCTGTTTTCTTTTCCCACTCTATTCTTTTTCCTAGGATTACTCTTCTTTCTATTTATTTCCTATTCTTCAAGATGCTGCATAGTAATTTGAAAAAAAGCAGACAGGCAGCTAGGTGGCACAATGGATAGAGCCCTGGAGTCAGGAAGACCTGAGTTCAAATGTGGCCCCAGACACGTGACACAGACTCTGGGCAAGTCACTTAAGCCCAATTGCCTCATATTAAAAAAAAAAAAAAGCAGAGGCTCAGGAGTCAGAGGACCATGGTTCAAATCCTACTTCTTATGCTTAGTACCCATGTAAACTTGAACAAATCATTTGATCTTATGAAGCCACAATTTCCTTATTTTTTAAATGAGGGGGTTGGACTACTAGACTGAGTCTCTTCTGGCTCTATAATTATGGTACATTCATTGGATTCATTTGAGCATTATGGTCTTTTCCCCCTTATATTCAATGATTTTCTTAGAGATCAAGGATATTTCTCTTCCTTCTCCCACTTCCCCCCTTTTTGTATTGGTTAATTTACATCTAGCTTAGAAATAAATATAGCAGGACTGCCAGCTCCTATGCTCTGGAAGGATGTAGAGAGTATGACCAAACTCAGCTTCCCTGAGAAACATTTACTGATATGAAGAAGAACACCATGTGAAACAAAAGAACCAAAGAGAAAGACCACAGCTTCTTCTACCCCACAAAGGACTATATAAGGAAATGGTACCTGAAGTCTGCTCCAGGGTTTGGGTTAAGGCTGTCTGACAGGTGTAAGGAAACTGGACTGAGGTCCACACAGGCAGGCTCTGGGGAGTACCTAGGAAATGGGCCTAAAGCCAGCTTGATCTTAGGTAGATCCTTCTCTATAGGCTTAACCTGAAATGATTACATAAGGAAGTGGACAGGGTCAATGTGATGAAGGTAAAGATGTTCCAAGAGAGCCAAAAGCTGTAGCTGCAGCACTGGGTTAGGGCTTGATCACAACTGATCTAGCTCCTGTTCTCAGGTCAGGACTTTGGCTCCAGGTTAGGGTTGTGAAAGAAGGCAGGGCCTGGACCTAAGCAGCCATCAGCCCAGGAACTACAATTGGGGAAGTAGGATCCAAACTCAGCCGTGCCATCTAGGGCTAAGGCAAGGCAGAGTCCTGACTGCAGTAGGGTCAGGATCTCCCATATAACATTGTTCTATTCCAGGACTACAATAGGAGATGGGACCTAGGCATACACACAAGAGTGTGGGAAGAGATACATTCTGGCCCTGGCATAAACTTATTATAGAACAACTGAAGCTGAAAACATGATCAAAAAGCAGAAAACTCCAACTACCATGATATACTGTGCATTATAAGAATACCAATATAAAATCTCAGAGGAAGGAAACAACTACAAAAAAATCAGGAGGATGACCTCAGCAAAAAAAGAATGAACTAAGTGAATATAAGTTCTTCTAGAATGAATAGAAGAAATGAAAAAAAGAGCTGAAACAAAAGATTCAAAATGCAATCCATAACCTTACCTATGTAGAGGATACCCTGAAAATAGAATGGAACAAAATGAACAAAATGATTCAATGAGGTAACAAGAAATATTAGAACAAAGCCAAAAGACTGAAGAATAAGAACTGAGATATCTACCATCAGGAATCAATACAGCACTCCATGGAACATAACCACATTTTAAGAAAATTTCAATGGAAATGCATGGTAGAAGGCTCTATCTTATTAATTAGATAGCTTAATGCTTTTCATGTTCAGATTTTTTTAGTTTGATCTATTCCAAAGTTAGAACGAAAGGAAGACATTCCCTGATCATTTCTCTAAGCCAGTGTTACAGAATGCATTTGCTGGTCACTTTAGGAACCTGAGTTTCATAGTGTCTGACCTTCCAACACCATCCCCTGCTCCCAATCAGTTCTGTCACCCAGACACAGATTATATCTTAAAAGTGGTTGGATAGTAAAGATAAGTGAGGTGCCAGCTAAGTGTATCATTAAGAGTTTGAGAATCCTTGGGCCATTCCTTTGTATGAAACCTTCTCCTTTCCCCTCTACTCCCTCCCTCCTCTCCTGACCCCTACCCCTGCCCCAGCCAACTTAGGAAAGTGGATACATTCCTTAGGATACACCCTGTTGCAAAGAGGAAGAAAGTACAAAGGAAAGAATGAGGGCTAGACTTCTGAAAGAGCTTTCCAGATAATCATAAAAACATAAAATCATAGAATTTTAAAGCTGAAAGGATCATGGAAGTCATCTTGTTTGTAGTGGATGGTTGGATTGTAGCATAGGCTACATGTCCAAAACACTCATTTTGGAGATGGTAAAATTAAGATGAAGTGATTTGCCCAAGGTCACATACCTAGTGAGTGACAGAACCAGGACTGGTGCCTAGGTCATCTCTGGTGTGTATGCTATCCTGTGTGAAGCCAAGAAGAGGAAAAGAATGATCTTTGGAGGGCTGTTCATGACATTCTACTATATGTACAGGGAGTTCTGCTGTTCCAAAAAAATAATGTGCTATGCAAAATTGCACAATAAAAAGCTTATGGGGAACATGAGGTTAGGGGTACAATGCTCAAAACTTTGTCAGTGACATAAAAAAGAGATAAGAACCTAATAAAAAGCAATAGCATAAGTTCATACATGTTAAATGGTTAAGAAATACATAAATACTACAATAAATAGTACCCAAGTTAGCACTAGCAAGTTAGACAGTTTGTAACTCTGGGCCTTGGGCAGGATGCCTTGGTGGAATGGGGTAGGGGTGGTCTGGATCAGTCCTTCTCTGCTCACACATAGCTCCTATTGTACCAGAAGACAGACAACAATAAATATAACGCTTCCCCTTGACAATGACCTGAAGTGTACTTGTGGAAGTGGGCATCAGAAGAGTTACAGTTGTGAGTTAATATAAAGTAGTGGTTTTCTGCATCCTTACCATTTCTTGATTGCACAGAAGCAAACACATTAATCATATTCAAACAAATTCACAATTTTGAAACATGCATTATAGCAGAACTGACTGTATGTGGGAAAATAAAGTTCAGGTTATGTTCTCGCTGAGGATCATTTACTCCAATCTTACTCCTCCTACCCTGACTCTAACCCTACATCCAATCTCCCTGTCCCATTCTTTCCATTCCTATTATCTGATAACAATTTACAGGAAAGTAGCTAGATCACTGAAATGGATGACATTGGTCTGGGGAAATATGAGAGGAGCTGAACCAAGAATCCAGGTATCTTGATTCCAGATTGATAATTCCCAGAGGACAATGGGTACATGCCTAAAAGCCTAACTAGACTGTTTTCCATTTGTCAAGATAGGAAAAGACACTGTAGCCTAATCTCTGGACATCACCAAGTAGTCTAGCACTCAGTAAATTGTTGCTTTGGAAGATGACATCATTCAGCACTCAAGTCTAGGAAGAGAAACTTAACTCATTTCAGGGGGCGGGGGGCGGGGGATGGTGGGGGGAGAAAGGAATTACTAGTAGCTAATGGTGGGGAGAAGATATGGCTATAGCCAGAGTTGTTTTGTTTTTTTTTTTTAAACTTGACTGCCACAGATGTATTAGTTGATCTTTAACCAAATCCATCTTCTCTCCAGGTTTCAGTTTCTCACCTGTTTCATGCAGAATGTCATGAATAGCTCCCCCAAGATCCATAAATGGCCAGTGAAGTCCCTTTCAACTCTGAAGTTCTGTACTTACTATTCATATTCTTGCTTTCAAACAAAATGGCCCTCAGATCATCCTTGACAGATGGTGATAAATGGGGAGTGGTGGAGAGTAGTCAGTGTCTCTCCTCTGTTCATATGGGAGATCTGGGTTCTAGTCCTTGCATTGTCACTAACTAGTTGTATGTTTCTTATAACTCCAGTGCTTGAACTTCAAAGTTTCTACACAGCTCTGGCCTTTTCACCCGGAATGCTTGGAAGATCCTGATTTTATTCAAGGTCCAATTTTTTCCCTGAAGCATTTTACTCAGTTTTGCTAAGTAAGTAATTCTTGGCTATAAGCTCAAATCCTCTGACTTTTCACAACTCCACCAACAATGTATTAGCGTTCCAGTTTTCCCACATCTTCTCCAACATTAGTCATTTTCCTGTTTTGTCATGTTAGCCAATCTGATAGGTGTGATATGGTACCTCAGAATTGTTTTAATAGCAAAGTTTTATTGTTGCCCCCTTTATATGCTCTGTCAGCCCAATAGTAGAATGCTTCTAGACTCAGCCCCTATCAACCAGCTAGGAAGATCTGCTGGTTCAGAGTGACTAAACTATAGTTTCCTTTCAGTCTGGGATTCCTGCTCTAGTTATTACTGTTATTAGGCTACAGTCATCAGGTCTCTAGTGTGGTGATGACAGTTCCCAGAGCCTCTACTGCCTTCGTACTAAGTTCAAGCAATGTTTATAGAGGAATACTGGGATATCTGTGGGAAAAAAGTATGTGCGTATACTTAAATTTTTTTCTCAATTACAATGCACATATACTTTTAAAAATAAGTTTTCATTGATGTCTTATTTTTTTTTACATCATAGTTTTCTCCAGTATCCCTCCCCATAGCCTTCTAAAGAATCATCCCATATAGCAAACGTTTTTCAAAGAAAGAAAAGAGAAGGAGAAAGAGGAAAAGGAGGAGGAGGAGAAAATCTGCATAAACCCTCTATGTCAGAAAAGTCAGAAATGTACAATGTGCTACACTTGTGGACCATCCACCTCCACAAAGGGGTGGTGAGCACATACACGTTTAAGTTTACTATACATTATTAAAACTTTCTTAATTTTTAGACAATGAACAAAACAATAAATCAAGCCCTGGTCTGTAATCACTTTTGCAAGCTAGTTAAAGCTGGCTCCAGTACACTGTTCTAGGGATAACTCTGAGGGGTTGTGCCTTCAAATACTATCTCTCACAAATATACCCCATCTGATTGGCCCCCAAAACAACCAACCAGTTGACGTCAATTAACTTTTCTAATGGGTATTAACTGAGAAAGTAATGTAAGATCAGATTGCAAAAAACAATTTTCTTAAACAGGGAGTATGCACTATCCTCCTGCAGACACACAAGGCTTTTGTAGGGAGTGGGCTCAAAGTTAAAGTACAAATGTATTCAGACACCCATAAAGACAAGATGTTGATCCAAAGGATACCTTGTGAATCCTGTCCCTGGTAGTCCTTTTCTCCCTTCGATGTCCTACTAAGTTTTCTTCGGTCAGAAGTATTAGTAATGGAGGTCATTCGATTTCTTAGCAAGGCTGGCTCTTTGCAGGGTGCAGTATCTCACCTGATGAGGAAATTTAGTGCTAGCCTGGGGCAAGCTGATTGCTTGGTTACTGTGCTGGTTCTTTGCTACCAGCCCCAGTTATTAGTGAGGCCTCTCTGAAGGTTCTAGTTATCACCTGAATTCACCAACTGCTTGAGCACTATCCTCTCAGAATACTCATTCGCCTAAAATCAGGAAACACAAAATGAGTGGAGTTACTATAGACCAGGTTGGGGGAAGTGGCCAACTCTCCCCCAGCAGTTCAAAGATATTATCCTTACTTGAAGGGCACTAGGGTAGACACTGGGGGATTTTCTACTTGAATCTTTTGTCTACATGCTCAGTTCTGCCTCAGCTTCTCCTGAGTTATCATTCCTTCTGGCTTCTCGGTCAACCAGAAGACTTTTCATTGTCTCAAAGTACTAACTCTGAGTAATCATGGCCAAAACCAGCTTCAGAAGTTCCATTTTTTTGATCGGTAGTACAGGTTCTGTAACCTATCAAAAAAGGCCAATCCAAGCAAGCTCCAAAGACTCAACCAGTCTTCCATTACACTCTTTCGTCCATTAAAAGTTTGCTGTCCTCAGCAAATCAGTTGGGATGTATTTTGAATTCATCCATATACCCAATCCAGAATGGTTCTCTGGAGTCCTGGGGAGGCTTAAGCATTGTCCTTTTTAAATTGTTTCCCCAGTACCTTGTACTAAAGAATCTGAGAAAAGTCTATGCAGAATAAATCTAATACTGTCCCAAACTTATAGGCAGAAATCATAATTGCCCTCAAATACAGTTATGCAGGTTCTACAAAGAGCATTTACAAAACTTATTAGAGATGACTGTCTGCCTAGAACTTAGAAAATGCCTGTCTTGGTGCCTTTAAAAGTCTGCCCCAACCCAAGGGCAATTAAGAAAAGAAAAAAAGGAAAGAAAACCAAGCTTCCAAAATCATAGAGAAGCTTGCTTCTTAAAAGGTTTTCCAGAAAACATCAGGTCCTTTGTTCAGTAATTTAATACCTGGGGTTGACTTGAAGTTACTCCTTCATCTTCAGGTGAGAAAACTAAATTTCCTGAGTAAAAACTATTCCATGATTCACTTAGCTCAGAAGTTCATCTAAATGGAGTATCTAGACAAAATATAAATGTCCCTTTCTACAGAAAGAATACCAAAATTTTGCTACAAGTCTCTGTATCATTGTTAAATCTCCTTGGAGATGTATACATATTTCCTATGGGTCCCTATACCAAAGGGCACCAAAATTTGCCCAATGGATTCCTCCTACTGCAAGGAAAATATGAAAGAAATTTCAATCACCCAACAACAGGTTCAGTTGAAAATTAATAAAACAGGGTCAGGTAGGTCCCAAATCTGTGGAGGTGTCCCAAAATGGATTAAGCAATTAGTGTTCATTATTCATCATTCCTAGGCTAGCAGGCAAATGTTATTCTGTAGCACTAGAGTCCATAAGGATCTCAAAATAAATTATGTTTTGTTTTTTTTATAATATTTTATTTTTTCCCAATTACATGTCAAGATAATTTTTAGCATTCATTTTTACAAGATTTTGAGTTCCAAATTTTTTCCCTCCCTCCCTCTCCTCCCCTCTTCCAAAAATGTTAGATAATTTGATTTAGGTTATACATGTGCTATCATGTAAAACATATTTCCATATTAGTCACAATTGTGAAAGACACAACAGATCAAAAGGAAAAAAACCATGAAAAAGAATAAAGTGAAAAAAATATGCTTCAATCTATATTCAGAATCCATTAGTTCTTTATCTGGACATCTCACAATAAATCAAATAAAATTTAAAGACTGAAAATTTTTGAGCAATTTTAAACTAAATGTTTGGGTGTCTTTGAACAAATGTGTACAGTAAAAAATAAATATTTTATAAGCATTTAAACAAGCAAAAGATCTCAAAGGAACTGGTCCAACTTATAAAGGGAATACACTTGAAAACAAAAATTTTAGTTTTTCTCTAGAGGATATCTGAAACTAGAGTATCTAATAATGACAATTCTGAGTGGAGAATCTCTCCAATGAATTCTTGCAAATGCTAAAGGACTCAAATTATCCCAGACAAAGTCCATACTTTGGGTTAATTCTTCTAACTTGCACTAACTAGCAGCTTAGGTTCTCCAGAGGGCACTGACTACTATTTCAACCTTTCGTGTATGAGGGATGGCCGTTGAGAAGGCATGGAGATAGGAGATCCATTGCTCTGTGTAAGGACCAGAAAGTAAGGCAGTATATCTGGATTATAGAATACATGGGGTGTCAGTAGCGGGTAGGAAGGTGAGTGCGAAAAGCCCTGAAAGAGGCCAGGTTACAAAAGGCTTTAAATCAGTGAAATCAAACTCAATTAAAAACAGGGCTACTAACCTGTACATAAACCTAGCTGCAGGTTGCATATTGACAGTTTTAAAATGTAATGTTATCATTTTTATTTTGTTAACTATTTCTCAATTATATTTTAATCTAGGTAGAGCTGCATGCTCCTGCTGCCACGTTTAATACTTCTGCTTTAAAATAACATACAGAAGACTTTATATTTGATCCTGAAAGTAATCGGGAGCTACTGAAGTTTAGGGAGTGACATGGTCAGAACAGTACCTTAGGAAAAACACTTTGGTTGATGAATGGAGGATAGAATGCAATATGGAAAGACAAGGCAGGGAGGCCAAGCAGAAGGCTATTTCAATAGTCTTGGAAAGGGGTGATGAGTGTCTCTATAGGATGGTGTCTGTGTGAGTGAAAAGAAGGAGTTCTCTCTTTCCATACATACACACATATACACACATATACTTTGCCCCTTCTTTGACAAATGTTATTGTTTCTACCTTCACATCTCTCACATACATATATACATATATACATACATATTCTATATGAACATCTATGTAGTTATAGAAACTATAGGTGTATATATGTATATGAAAGATGGATACATATATCTATGTCTCTATAACTATGATAGATAGATAATAGATAGATGGATAGATGGATGGATGGATATATAAGAGATGTTGTGAAGGTAGAAACAGTAAGTTTTGACAACAAATTGGATATGTGGGGACAGTGAGAATGAGGAGTTGAGTATGATAATTGAGTTTGTGGGCCTATGTGACTGGGAGGATGGGGATGCATAGTAACAGGAAAAGTTGGGAAGATGGGAAAGATACTGAATTTAAGATGCCTACAGAACAATTCATTTTAAGATGTCCAAAAGGCAGTTGGTGACATGGGAATGTAGCTCCAGACAGAGAACAATCTTTGTGGGGAGAGGCCCTAATGTTCTGGAAGTTCTATAGAGACAAGGCTTTCCCCCTGAGAAGAAGTTTAATTTTCTTTTCTTCCTCCCCTTTTGCCTTTGAATTGGCAAAGACCTTCACAAGCACCAAAACAGGTGCTTTGAAAAATCAGGTTTTTTTGTTATGTATTTGGGAATAAATATAATCCCCAGGCCCATCAACTATGATGATCCTGTATCCATGTAGAAGGATGTTAATTTTCCAGTTGTTTGCGTCTCGTAGATCAATAGACTTTTTCTGAGAGCCTCTAGTACAAGGCACTGGGGAAGACACTGGAAAAGGACAATGCTTGAACCTGCCCAAGTTATTAGAGAGCTATCCAGGATTTGGGAATACTGACTTTGTCAAAAGCACCCTAATTGATTGGTTGAACACTGCAAATATTTAACAGAGGGAAGGTTGGAGGGGAAGGGGAGGATATAAAGATATACAATCTCAGTTAATATAATATAATCAGTGTAAGGACCTGATGAGGTTTTAAATGTAGTAGAGTAATGGTTCATTCTCTGAGATCCCATTACTAGATATGAACCTCTTCAGATCAAGAAGGCAATAACTTGTTCGTTAAGTTAACAAGCTAAATACACCTCGGGGGGCTTTGAATAGCTGAAATTTTAGCATAAGTCAGTATCAGTGAAGCAGTTGATTGGTGAAAGACTCCAGGCTTGGAAGTACTTTGAAGAAGCAGATGCTCACACCTGTACAGATGACAATATGGAAGAGAGTTGATGGTGAGCCCAGAGGGAGCGTTTTATTCTTTGTCCTCTCTTCTCTCTCCTCCACCATGTCACAGGAGATATTGAACCAGAGCAGGGAAAGACAAAGTTAGGACAAGCATGGATTCAGATGGGTATAGAGGGAGAAAGCATCTCAAAGGAGCATGATCCCGTGCCTCAGAGTAGAATGTTGATTATGAACCTAAGAAAACAACTTAGGAGTAACCACAAGTTTAGAATTTACCCTTTGGCTCCATGTGTGTTCTATATAGTTAGAGATCATTCTTCATGGATGTTAAGGATTGTTAAGGGGTTCCCTGAACTTGTCTTTTTGAGTTACCACATTTTCCAGAAACACTGGAACAGAGTATGCAGGAGGCTCTGAATGTGTCCAGGTCAAAGCCTCCCTGTTTATCCCCACCCCCCCACCTACCCCCGGGGCCTTAATTTGTTGTCTGCATCCCAAACTGGACTCCCTATATGTTCTTGGGAGGCAAGACAGGTGCCAGTCTGTCTGCCTGCGCTTGGCTGAGAAACTGCTTGTGCAGCTGGGATCCGTGTAGATAAACAGACTATCCTATCTTCACAGTCTAGCAGTTCCCAAGAGAAAACAAGGTGGCTTTTGCCATCCCCTTGTTCCTCCCCTTCAGGAGGGTTTTTATCTTTTTCCCACTTTTACTGCACCTTTCCCCCTCCCATGCCACATCCCTTTATGTGGAGATTCCTGGTATTTCCTCCTTCCTTTGTCCCACTGTTATAAAAATGCAAACTTCAGTATGTACTGTGGACTCTTTGGGTTCCACATGCATGTTCCATTTCTCTTATAATAAACCTAGTTTTCACAAAAGTTATATGAAGTTGTGATTGGTATGGATCTGTGTGTACTTGGAGAGCACGTCCTAGACCTTTTTTTTTTTTTTGGAGGGGAAGAGAGATATTTTGTGCCAACTGTTCCTAATATGTTTTCTAAAAGCTAAAATTTGTTTGTGATTGTTTTATTCAAATTTTTTTAATTCAAATTTTACTTTATTTTTAGATTTACATTCTCTCCCTCCCACCCCCATCCCCACTTCCCTCTCAAGAAGGCAAGAAAAATAAAACCTTGTTATAAACATGCATAGTCAAGCAAAACAAATCCCCACACTAATCATGTCCAGAAAGAAATGTCTCAATTTGTACTCTTAGTCCACCATTTCTCTATCAGGAGGTAGGTAGTGTTATGTCTCAAGTCCTCTGGAATTGTGATTGGTCACTGTATTGATCAGCGTTCTTAAGTCTTTCAAAGTTGTTTGTCCTTATAATATTCTTGTTAGTATACAAATTGTCTTCCTGGTTCTGCTCATTTCACTCTGTATCTTTTCCATTTGATTTATTTTAAAGACTGGACCAAGTGTGGCTTTCTGCTAAATTTCTGAAGAAGGCACTGCTCATGGGGGAAAGATAAGCCTCAGTTTTGCCTTTATCCTAGGTCTCCTTTCCTCTGTCCTAATACCCTATCCGTTTGGCTGGAAGAGGGTCTTGAAAGCTTCAAAAGATCCAGGGGATTTTGGATTTCCCATGTTACCATCAGTGTTCTAGTAGCATCTCCAGATTAGCTGAAGGCAGTGTTGGCATTGCGAGCTAAGGACAGACTAGACATAAATTTGTAATTCCACAAAGGAACCCAGCAAGGAAACTATACCTGATAGAAGGGAGCTTCTCAAGTACTCCACAAACAGAAGCAAAAGACTTCCAACAGCCAGGAGCTGTAAAGTATTCCTTTGCCATGTGTGCCCTCTAAAGCTTTTACTCACTTTCTCTTGGACTTTGTATGTAGTTGTGGGAAGGGTGTCATTGACATTTGGAGGAATGCTTTGTAGTAAATGTTCTTACTGTACTATCTTAGTAAATACTCCTTTCTAAAAGCTACATAAGGCTGGCTGGCTAATGATTCTCAACTTGATCTTACAGAGAAGCATTCCAGAGGGGGCTTGAATTGATATTAAATTTGATATCAGACATTAGATATTCACCCCTGACTCCCTTAGGGATACCCCCTAGAGCCCTAATATGGAGACAGAGCCTTATTCTGGGATCTGAGACTCATCTGTGAGAATAAGTCAGGGTCAGGAGTGGAACTTGGGAGTCTGGGCAGGAAAGGAGGGTAAGTCACCTTCCCTAAGTATCTCTGTCCACGTTGGGTGTAGTCAAAGACAAATTTTACACAAAATTTATACAACATAAATGCAAAATGATTTGGCATGGCAGTAGAGAGTGGAGAAAAGCCTTAACAAATGGAGAAAATGAGGAATGTATCATGTAGAAGGTGGCTCTTGATAAGCCTTCATCTCCAAGATGCAGGTGAGGAGTGAGAGCATTCCATAAATAGGGGACAGTCTGTGCATGGAAACAGATGGAATGCTGAGTAGGAGGAAAAACAAGTAAGCCAAATTGGTTGGAATATAAAATATATAAAGAAGAAGACTTAATAACAAAAAAAGGTAGGCTGGAGCAAAACTGTGAAGGGCTTTAAATGTCCAGAGGAATTTGTGATTAATTCTAAAGGCAAGAGGGAGACACTGAGCTGGAGGGGAGTCATGGTCAGAATATTACTTTGGCAGCTATATGGAAGACAGATTGAAGAGGGAGGAGACTAGAGGCCGGTAGACTAATTTAGAGGCCATTATAATAGTCCAGGCAAAAGAGTAGTGATCACCTGAATAGAGAAAAGAGTATAGATACTATAGCTACTGTGAAAGATTTGGTAATTTATTGGACATGAGAGATGTAGGAGAATTAGGAGTCAAATATGACTGAGGTTAAAAATTTGAGTGATTCAGAGAAAGGTGACACCTTTGATAGAAACAGGGAGGTCAGGAAGACAGGTAGGTTTTAGATGAAAAATAATAAGTTCCAGTTTGGACATGCTGAGTTTAAGATAATAAAAGAACATCTAGTAGAAATGTCTAGCAGTCAGCTTGTGATATAAGACGGGGTCTCAGGAGAGTGATGATGGGTATTTTTGTAAACTTGGTTATTTGCATAAGAGATGATAAATTAACCCACAGGAAGTGATTAGATGATAGATTACAGAAAGATAACAGAGTCCTGGGGTATACTAATAGATGACAAGACATGGATAATGATCAAGGAAAGATGACACCTGAAAACCTTGCCTTACATTTCACTGAAAAAATTGAGAGCATTCACTGAGAGCTTCTTCTCTCCTCTTCATTTCACATCACTCAGGTGCCTTCTCCTACTATTTCCCCTTTTAATCTTATTTCACACGAAGAGGGGGCCCTTCTCCTTGCCAAATTGTTCTACATGCACAAGTGATGCCATTCCAGTCTCCAGCAAATTGCCCCTTCCATCAACCCTATTTTCTTATTTATTTTTAGTTTCTATTGGCTGCTTCCTTTCTACCTACAAACATGCCCATGTCTCTCCCATCCTCAAAAACCCCTCACTTAATCCATCCATCTCTAATAGCGATAATCCTCTACCTCTTCTGCTTTCCTGTCTAAACTCCTTGAGAAGGCCTTCTACAATAAGTGCTTTCAATTCCTATCATTTCATTCTCTTACCTTTCACATTCTGGTTTTGAGCCTTCCTCATTTAACTGAAACTGCTCTCTTTGAAGTTACTAATGATCTAATTGTCAAGTCCAATGGCCTTTTCTCAATCCTCATTCTTCTTGACCTCTCTGCATCCTCTGACACTGCCAGTCACCAACCTCTCCTTTATACTAATTTTTTCTCTAGGTTTTCATGACACTACTCTTCCTGCTTCTCCTCAGTCTCTGACCACTCCTCAGTCTCTTTTGCTGGATTTTTATCCAGGTCACACTTGCTGAATGTGGGTATCCCCCAAAGCTCTGTCCTGGGCTCCATTTTCTTTTCTGTTTCACTTGTCTATCTCAACAGTTCCCATAGATTCAACTCTCATGCCTAGGCAGATAACACTTAGATCTAATTGTCCAGCCCTAACTTCCCTTCTGTCATTCAGTCTCACATTTCAAACTGGATGTCCCACAGACATCTTAACTCATCTTTCTCCCTAAATCGTCCCCTCTTCCTAACTTCCCTATTACTATTGAGGGTATGACCATCCTCCCAGTCATCTAGGATGGCAACGTAGGTGTTATCCCTAACTCTTCACTCTCTAACCCCTCTTTCCTGCCCATCCAATCAGTTGTCAAATCCCATTGTTTTTAATTTTTATATCTCTTGTACATGCCCCCTTCTCTGCTATGACACTGACACCACCCTGGTGAAGGCCCTTATTACCTTTTGTTGGTGTCCCTACATCAAGCCTCTCTCCACTCTAGTCTATTCAGCTGTCAAATTGCTCTTCCTAAAATGCAAGTCCGATCATAGCAACCTTTCTCCTCCCACTCCACTCCATTCAATCAACTCTAGAGGCTTCCTATCACCTCCAAAATCAAACATAAAGGCCCTTGACAATCTGGTCCCTTCCTACCTTTCTACTCTTACACCTTATGTTCCCCCAAGTACTCTGGGATCTAGTGACAAGGGCTTCCTTGTTGTTCCTCAGACATTCTATTCCACCTCAAGACTTTGAGCATTTTTGCTGGTTGTCTCCAGTGCCTGGAATTCTCTCTTTCCTCATCTCTGCCTCCAGCCTTCTCTGGCTTTCTTCAAGTCTCAGCTAAAGTCCCACTGTTTACAAGAAGCCCTTCAGTCACTCTTAGTCTTAGTGCCTTCCTTCTGAGATTATCTCTAATTTTTCCTGTATCTGCTTTCTACATAGGTGCTTACATGTTGTCTCCCCTATTAGATTTTTAGTTCCTTGAGACTAGGGTCTGTTTTTTTGGCTTTCTTTATATCCCCAGCATTTAGCACAGTACCTGGCCTTTAGTGGCACTTAATACATGCTTGTTGAATTTATTTGACTTTAGAATGGGTGTAATTGATTCTTCCTTCCTTTTCATCTCCTTTCCTCTTAATACAGTCTTCATTCTTTTGTATAGACACTTATTTTTACCTTCTCTTCTTTCTTTTCTTTGATAGCTTTCCTTCTTGCCCTTCATATCTCCCTGTCCCTTAACTCACCACACAGAAAAAAAGGTTATTTGTTTGTATGTCATGGTTTTAAATACTTTGGTGTGTATTTATTGACTAAATTTCTTATTTCTCTTCTCTTTATTTTGCTTAAGAATGTATGGGTTGGAATTTTCATATTTCTCTTTAAAAAAGAAAACAAGACCAAAGGAAACTTGGGTAAGTTATTTATATCAGTCTTTGGACTAGTTAGTTAATAAGCATTTATTAATCACTGTGCTAGACACTATGCTAAGTGCTGGGGATACAAAGAAAGGCAAAGTCCCTCAAGCAGTTCATTAGATCAAGGTTCCTTCAGATTGTAAACTCTGTAATAAACATCTATATTAAAACTGAATGACCAGAGAAGAAGAAACTGAGGCTCAGATTGGGGAACTGACTGAAAATGCAAAGTAGCTGGACTCCTGGGGTAAGTGATCTTTTCACTATATTTATTTGATCCTAAAGCCTCCCTGGAAAAAAGAGAACTAGAACTGTTTGTTGAGAAAGCCTAGGTTCAATTAAGTTCCACTACTGTGTGACCATAAGTCAATGTCTTTGGGCTTCAGCTGCATCAATTGTAAAATGAGATTAGATAATATGATGTTATTCCTAGTTCTAAATCTACGATCAGAAAATGGGACACACAAAACATGTAACAAAAAAAGCAAAGAAACCCCACACCTTAAATGATGGGGAGAGACTGAAAAAAAAAAACCTGCTGGGGTCATTATGTGAGATAAATATTAATGCTTTGCAAAGTTTTACACTCTTCTCATTTGATGCTCACAACAAATCTGTTAAGGAGGTTAAGATTATCATCCTCATTTTACAGGTGATGAAAACTGATTGTCAAAGGTTAAATGGTCTAACCAAGGTCACACATCTATTCAAGCATCAGATGCAGAACTTGCACTCAGATCTTCGAACCTGGAAGTCCAGCACTCTAGCCCTTACGTCACCCCCACGCCTCCTATCTCAGAAAAGGGGAGAGGGTAGGGCGCTGGCCGCTGCCCAAGGTGGGATATCGCTCACGGCCGAGACAGACTGAGGGGTGGCCAAAACACGAAATGGAGCAACCCCCTTCGGAAGAGCTGGGCAAGCACAGCTTCGCCTTGGTTCTTGACGGCAACAAGGCACGCAGGTCGTGGTGGAAGAAAGATCCACCTGCTTCTTCAACGCCAGGATGACCTGGCCTGGAAACGCATCCCGAACGAGGCGGCGGTATGCCTCTCTACTGCCCCTCAACTCGCTCCGCCAGGCCGGGCCAGCCCCAGACCCGCTGCCGGAGCTACTTACTGAGTCTTCCCGGAAACCAAGCCAAGCCGCCGGGAAGGGGCGGGGCCTGCCGGAGAAACGCTTTCGTGCCGGAGGTTGCGCATACGAGACAGCGGTCTTTGCGCAGGTCCGTGGTCCCGCATTCCCGGGTACTCCCCTGCGGGCTGTCCGAGCTGGGTTCTGTTCAGCCCGTACTGGGCGTCGTAGGGGGAATGCTTGGGGCCGGCGGCCGGGGGGGAGCCCCACTTTCCTCCCTCGTCCGCTTTCCCCGCAGGTAGGCATAAGTTATGATCCGTGAGGCTCTTTCTTTACAAATATGTTGGTTCAGTCCATCCTGACGACCCCCATGCCCGCCCTTCACGAGGTGGTGATTTCCCGGGATCTCCTCTTTTGGTGGTGGGTGGGTAATGGAGGTCCCTTCCAGGGTTCCACGGTGATGACGTCGTGCTGTCACCATTACCGGCCCCCTAGGACGAGGGGGACTCCGGTCCCTACTGCACTGACTGTTCAGCCCTTTGGGCCATAACTTACCGATAGGAATACGATCCGCCCCTGCCCCAGCCTCGCCTCCTGATTAGGTTTGCTGCGTGCCCGAGGCCGGCCTCGAATCTGGCTCTGCGGCCTAAACCGGGCCCTCGGAGGTCACAGCCTAGAGGCCTGACGCACGCGCTTCCCACCTTCCGGCTCGGCTTGGCCTTGGCCGCAGAGGGAGGGAGCAGGCCAAAGGGCGGAGAAATGAGGCAGCAGGGAGACTGCGCGGGGAAGGCTGGGCGTGCTGGGCGCCCCAGGGCTTGCGCTGGGGCTGAGCGAGGACCGGCGGGCAGACGGTCCTAGCGCGGGCGAAGTGCGTTTAAAGGTGGGGTCAGTGGTGGTGGGGCTGAGTGTGTGCATGTTAATGTGGGATTGAGTTCTGGCTGTGGTTGCCTCATAATTTAGCATTTGCGGTTTGATCTGTGTCTCTGAAGGTTTGTTGGTTTTTTTTAAATGCGTTTTGCCGTGGGCTTAATTTTTTGAAAGTTTTTTATTTTTATTCTTTCAATTAAAAATAATCTGTCCCTTCAGCTATCCCTCCTTGAACAAATTGCAAAACAAAACCTGAAAAACAATATATTGTTTATTTTGTAAATTATTCTTCTAGTTCTGCCCACTTTGCTCCCCTTCAGCACATGTCCCCTCATAGAGTCTTTCCCAGTGTGGTGTAGTGGAAGGAGTGTTGGTTTTGGAGTCAAAGGACTTGGATTGGAAACCCAGGTCTGCGTGTATTTCTGCTGTTGACTTTGAACAAGTTACTTAACCACTCTCAACCTCATTTCCTCATCGTTAGAATTAAGTAAGTGACTGGACAATATTATCAATAACATCCCTTTCAGTTCTTGATCCTGTGATCCTTTAAGTTTAAATTCCTAACAGTTTACAGAGTACTGCAAAAAATTTCCACTGAACAATCAAAATCTATTTTGTTATATTGTCACCTGCCTTTTATTTATTTTAAGTTTAAATTTATTTCTTTATTGTTAGAAAAATGCTTTTATTTTGTGTAACTTTTTCCACATAGAAAAACTGGATAAGCATTTCTCTTTTTCCATGGTAAAATTATGAGAAATTGAGTGTGTGTGTGTGTAGGTTATTACGGATGTTGTAAAAAAAATTCTTAATAATTGTTAAAACCAGATAGTGATGTCACCCATTTTGGGTTGTACTTCACTCCTTATATAAACTTCTTATTAATGACACATTCATTGTCCATTCTGCAGAAAAAAACTCTATAAAATGACAGGGAAAGAACACTTTCTCTAGATTTAGAGGACTTGGGTTCACATCTTGCCTTTGATGCTTACTGCCTGTCTGACTTTGGACAGCAAGTCTCTCCGTGCCTCAGTTTCTCATCTGAAAAATGAAGGGGTTGAACTAGATGGCCTCTGAGGGCACTTCCATTTCTAGAGCTGTGATCCTAAAATTTTAAAGATAGGACAGAACTAACAAGAACAGAAGTTCTTCCTGGGAGGAGTACAGGAATGAACATGCCATAGGAGTGAACATGTCATTTTTAAGTGACAGACTTTCATTAAGCATCTACACTGTGCTAGAAATACAGTAATGAAACATTGAGATTATAAACCTCTTGTTTTCAAGGAGCTTATAATCTATAGAGCAAAGGAAAAAAGACAGGTGCATAATTTAAATACCAATTTGATAATGGAGAGGCAGCATGATATAGTGAATAGTGACAGTGGGAGTGAAAAGGAAGAAGTTTGAGAGATAGTAGAGGTATTCTCAATAGGACTTGGTGATTTGGAATTTGGAAAGTGGAATTTGGAAGTGGAAAAAAAAGGGAGAGGCAGCTTTGACTCAGGTTTTGAAATTAGAAGGATGGTGGTGCCAGCAGCAGAAATTGAGAATTTAGAAAAAGGGACCTTTTTTGTAGTGGAGAGGTTAGGAGACAAGTTCACTTTTGGACATGTTGAATTCTCTTTGGAATGTAGCAGGACTCCACCACATGATCAGGAAGTGCTGTCACCACTGAGGAGAGAGGAATTGCTCAGAGTGCCACCTTGAGTCTACTGCAAATCCATCATACATGAGTCTTACTGTGGCAAAAGTTTTATTCTTTACTAATTGTTTTTCTTGAGTTCCCAAAGTCTTTGTTCCATACCAACTCTGGCCTCTTTTCTTTGAGCCCCAAATCACACCCATACTTCAGGAGATGACCATGAATTTTTGTTGAAAACATTCACCATCCATTGTGAACTCAGTCATCGTTTCTCCTAATCTCCATCTCAAAACCTAGTCACTGATGAACCACTGATTCTCCTTTGGCAAAGCTGTGTGCTCTTGATGCTATCCCTTTTCCAGAAACTTACCTCATTCATTATTCCTTTTCCTTGTCTCATTTTTTACCTTGCCCTGTCTACTGGTTTCTCTGCTGCCTACAGATAACCTTTGGTATATCCATCCTCAAAAAACCTTCACTACATCTTGTCATCCTGTTAAGCTGTTGTCCTGCATTTCTCACTTTCACAACACTTAAAAAGACTGATCTGTGTGTGCTTCCTTATTATGCTTCCTTACTATCCACTTCTTGCAAGTGTTAAGCAATTCCAACATTTATTGTATGCCAATAAACATTTATTTACTTTGTTGCCATTAATTTGGTTATTAGTGTACTTACTTCTCTGTCTCCTTTTCTAGATTCATCTATTTCCTACTGTCTAAATGTGGGACTGTGTCCTCAGCCATCTACTTAATTCACCCAAATTTCTCTTTCAATTTCAGTCCCATTTCAGTTACTGCTGACTGGATATCTCCATGTGGATATTTTGTCAGCATCACAGACTCAATATGTTCAAACTGGAATTAGTCATTTTTATTCCTAAATCCAGACTTGGAGTCATTCTCAGTTCTTCAAAATCTCTTAATTTTCATACCTAATTGTATGCCGAATCTTGTTACTGTTAGTTCAATCTCTACAACATCTATTGTGTTCATTATCATCTCTTCATTCACCACACTAACCACCCTAGTTCAGGTCCTCATCTCTTGCCTATAGTATTGTTAATAGCCTCCTGATTAGGTTTCCTTACTTTCTCTCTTCTCTCCAATCCATCCTCCATGCAGCTGTCAAGCTTTTTAGGTTCTCCGCAGCCTTGCTTTCACCTGCATTGACAGCATTTTTTTACACTATTCCTCTTTATACATTCTTATTTTCTAGCCAAACTGACTGAGATTCTGAACTCAGCATTTCATCTCCCGGCTCTGCCTTTGTACAAGCTCCCCATCTCCATCCATCAAAATCTTTACATTCCTTGAAGATTCAGTTCAGATATGACTTAATCCATGAAGCCTTCCATGAGTTCTTTTGCTTCTTTCCCAAGGATCTAGTGTTTTTCCTTTCAGATTACCCTTGGTTATATTTATGTGTGTATTCCCTTGTGGAATAATTCACATTTATATGGTATTTTAAGGTTAATAAAGCACTTTCCTACTGAGGTAGGTAATATAGTGTGAACATCTTTTTTAGTTGAGTTAGCAGAGGCTCAGTTAAAGGACTTGCCCATGTAATGTAATGTTCTACAGTCAGAAAGTATTAGAGCTGGGATTTCAATACAGATATTCTGACTCTAAACCCTGTGCTTTTTCTACTAGGATCATAGATAGGGAGCTAGAATGGACTTTAGAAGTCTTTTCTTACAACCTTCTCCACAAAATTAAGCTCCTCTAAGGTACCTGCAAAAAAATCATAGATCGTAGATTTAGAGTTAAAAGGAGCCTTGCATCTAGGCCAACTCCATAATAGGATCAGCGATCTAGAACTAGAAGCTTCTCATTATACACCTGAAGAAATCAAGGCCCAGACAGGTAAAGTGATTCGCCAGAAATCACATGGGTAGTAAACTTCAGAGCCAAAATCCCAACTCAGACCCTCTGATTCCTACTTGACTATTATTTTCCACTTAATATACCATAGTGTTTCCAAGATTCTCTTTCCTGTTAGTTGCCTCTGTTATTCTCCTGGGAGATCTTGATAGTTCTCAGTCACTTTTTTTTGTTTTTATTATTTATTTATTTATTTTTGTCAAGGCAGTTGTAGTTAAGTGACTTGTCCAGAGTCACACAGCTAGTAAGTGTTATGTGTATGAGGCCGGATTTGAACTCAGGTTCTACCGACTGCAGGGCCAGTGCTCTATCTACTATACCACCTACCTGCCCCACTCTCAGTCACTTTTTGCTCATTCCTCTTAATTTTGGTTATTTTTTTCTCAATCATTTCCTTACTATGATACTTGAGAAATGAAAAATTTCTATTTGTGAAACAAAGATTTATTTTCCTTAGCATAATGCTTTACATATGTTAGGTCTTTAATAAATGTTTGTTGAATATTGGATGAATGGTAGAAGTCATTTTATGAAAGAAGACTTTTGAATTAGAAACTTTTATTTCTAGGCTAAAGTTGTCTAAAGTTTCGTGTTTATCTTCTAAGAAAATGTTTGGATTAAGATTCAGTTTTCAAAAACACCATTTTTTTATTGTTGTAGAAAGAAACTTGGACTCTTGAATGTGAAGTAAGTTCTGTTTTCCCCAGCTCACCATGGCATCAACCTCAAGGTAGGAATTGCCATTTTGTACAGGATATTCTGACAATATTTATTCTCAATTTAATTAATAGAGAGGTAGTGTGGTATAATGGATAGTGAGTTGACTTTGGAGTCAGAAGGAGTTTTGTGTACAAGTTCAGTTTCTGACATGTACTGGTTGAGTAACCATAGACAAGTCAGTTACTTAATCTCTTAATTCCCTGGGCAACTTTCTAAGACACTGATGAAATCACAGGGCCAAAACAAAAAATTTGTTATTGAGAATAAAAGTGAGCATCTTGAAGTGCTGCTGGTACAACTAAGCCATGACCAGGAAGAGAAATGGGAAGAAGGGAAGATAAAAATAAAGGAAATGGGAAAGAGTAAAGAAAGATGAAAAACGATAGAAAAAGAGAAAGTATGTATTGTAGTGAATAGTTGAGTGCCACCAATGGGTAGCTTACCCACTCTATCTAAAAAGATGATGTTTACTTTTTTGGGGGATGTTATTGGAAAAACTGCCTAGTGTTTTCAAGGACTTGTGTAAGTCATACTTGTTTTCCTAATAACAGGATTTGGAAATTAGTGTTTGAGGGTTGGTATGTGAGTTTTGTGGACCTGAAGCAGCCAATGTGGCATAGTGGAACAGGCATTGAATAGGGAATTAGTAGACTTGTGTCCTAGGCCTGATTCTGCCATTCATTAGTTGTATGACCTTGGGCAAGTTATTTAACCCACTCAGGCCTTGGTTTTCTCATCTGCAAAAAGAAAGGAGTGAACTGAATGGTTACTAAGGTACCTTCTTAGTCTAAAATTTGGCAAAGTCTGCAGTTATTCATCATTTCCTTCTGTTTTCCTATTCCTCTGTGCCTGAGTAAAAATTTGGAAATATTTTTTTCCTTCCTATGTAGTATTACCTTTAAAAATAATAGGGAACTAAAGATGATCTAATCCAAAATATTCTCCCTCTCAGTAATGTCTGTGTTCTGTACTTTTAGAGAAGATGCATCTGGAAAATTGCTTAGCCCTAAGATAAGATCTGCTAAGTTGCTTGAAGTTCTAAATTCTCTGGAAGATGAGTCCACCAAAGAGAAAGAAACTATATTCATCTCACCACCTGATAATGCCACAGGAGACTTCACTGATGAGGACTCAGGAGATGAAGATGGACATAAAGGAGGGAACTTGCCTGGAAGCATGCTACATGCTGCTGTGGTATCTGAAGGCTCTGATACTGGGGAGGACAATGAAGAACTTGAACTACAACCAGCAAGAAAGAAACAAAAGAAAATTGCTGAACCAAGGAGGGTTTGGACTAAAAGAGATATTAGACCTGACTTTGTAAGTTGGTCTGCATCAGATCCTCATATTGAGTATCTTAAGAGCCAGGAATTGAGCCCAGTTGGACTCTTCGAATTGTTTTTTGATGAAGGAACAATTAATTTCATTGTCAATGAAACCAATCGTTATGCTTGGCAGAAAAATGTCAACCTGGGTCTTACAGCCCAGGAATTAAAGTGCGTTTTGGGTATACTGATTTTGAGTGGTTATATTTCTTATCCAAGAAGGAGAATGTTTTGGGAAACATCTCCTGATTCACATCATCACCTTGTTGCTGATGCAATTAGAAGGGACAGGTTTGAATTAATATTTTCTTACCTACACTTTGCTGATAACAATGAACTTGATGAGAGTGATAGATTTGCAAAGGTAAGGCCTCTCATAATTTTGATGAATCAGAATTTCCAAAAGCATGCTCCCCTAGAGGAATACTATAGCTTTGGTGAATCCATGTGTGAATATTTTGGACATCGTGGATCTAAGCAGTTGCACAAGGGAAAACCCATTCGATTTGGTTATAAAATTTGGTGTGGAACAACTAGCAGAGGATACTTAGTCTGGTTTGAGCCCTCTCAGGGAACATTATTCACGAAGCCAGAAAAGGATATAGATTTAGGAGGAAGTATGGTGATAAGATTTGTAGATGCACTTCAGGAACGAGGCTGTCTGCCATACCATATTTTTTTTGACAAAGTTTTTACAAGTGTCAAATTGATGTCCATTTTGAGAGAAAGGGGGGTGAAGGCAACAGGAACTGTCCATGAATACATGACTGAGAGGTGCCCACTCAAAGATCCCAAAGACTTTAAAAAAATGAAAAAAGGTTCATTTGATTACAAAGTGGATGAAAGTGAGGAAATCATTGTGTGCCGTTGGCATGATAGCAGTGTTATTGATGTATGTTCCAATGCAGTCGGAATAGAACCTGTAAAACTAACAAATCGTTATTCAAGTGCATCCAAAACTAGGGCTCAGGTATATCAACCATCATTGGTGAGGTTGTACAATGAGAAGATGGGAGGTGTCGCCAGAATGGATCAAAATATCTCCAAATATAAGGTGAAAATTAGAGGAATGAAATGGTATTCTAGCTTTATAGGTTACATTATTGATGTGGCTCTAAACAATGCATGGCAGCTTCACAGAATCTGTAGTGAAGAGACCCAGGTAGACCTCTTGGCTTTCAGAAGATATGTTGCTTGTGTCTATTTGGAAAGCAATGCTGATACATCATCCCAAGGAAGAAGGAGCAGACGTTTAGAAACAGAAAGCAGATTTGACATGATTGGTCATTGGATCATTCACCAAAATAAGCGAACTCGATGTGCACTTTGCCATTCTCAAACAAACACCAGATGTGAAAAATGCCAGAAAGGTGTTCATGCAAAATGTTTCAGAGAATATCATATAAAATAACCACTTGAGGACATGCATTAAAAAGGAAAAAAATGGTTTGCAGTCCAATACAGTGTAACATTTTAAAGTTTACTTATTAAATATCCAAAGGTTTATTCAATTAATATGTAATAATATTCAATTATGTATGGTAGTGAGAGCAGCATTTCTGTTCTTGTGTATTGAAAAATGTCTTTGGACTTGACTTTCTAATAGTTTGTTTTTGCATTATTTGTTCCCTTCCCCTTCATTTCATCATTCACTTTTTTTCCCAAATAAAATCCCATTTTTGATCTCTTAGTGTCTTGTACCTAAATATAGTAAAAACAAAAAAAAAGGGTTGATGTTTAATTTTTTGAAATGTTTGGTTATATGCTGTTGAACCATTGTTATTTCTGTGCCCTTCCATCCCCTTTATTTTTATTTTTTTTTTAAATATAGTTGGGTACCAGTGAGGTGAGTATATAGTCAGTAACCAGAAATCAATGATCAATCAAGAAGCATTAGAAACTAGAATATGCTATGTACTATTTTAGGCACTGAGGATAAATTTTTTTTAAAAAATTATATAATCCCTACCCTTAAGGAGCTTATATTCTGATGAGGAAAGACAACATAAAAGGAAGAGAACAAGCATTTATTAAGCACCTATTTTGTGCCTGGTGCTGTGCTAAACACTTCACAAATATCTCCTCACAACAACCCTCTGAAGTAGACGCTATTATGATCCCCATTTGACAGTTGAGGAAACTGAGGCAGACGTATGATAAGGATCACAGCTAATGTCTGAGATCAGATTGGAACTTGGATCCTTCTAACTCCAGGCCCAGCACTCTGCCACCCAGTTGTATATAGTTGTTGCAGAATGATTACATACATGCATATATATATAGATACACATATGTACATATATATAATAAATATAGTAACAGTAATTAAATGCTAGATAGTTTGGGAGAGAGGGCACTAACAATTGGGCAGGGGCGGGGTCGTTGAGCAAGAAAGTCTTCATATAGAAGTTGAGGATTGAGGTATCTTTCAAAGGAATAAGAATTTTGTAAGGTAAAATATCTCTTTTCTACCTGTGTAGAACTGTGCGAGACTGGATTTTCTTTATGTACTTCAACCAAAACAACATATTGTAACAGCTTGAATGCAGAAACAAATATGAGAATCCAGTTTTCTACTATTAAGCTAGACATTAAAGAGATGTGCAAAAATAAGCAAAACAAGGGTGCTCACTTTTTTTTGTTGAGGAATAGTTATTTTTCATTAAAATGTTATTTATATTGAACTTGTAATAAATTTATTCTTATTTTGAATAAGTGTTTTTAAAATTTATCAATTTAAATTTCCAATATAGTACATATTGATAGATATAACCTACATAAACCAAGGGTCTTTGGGATCTTCATTAATTTTTAAGTGTGTAAAAAGGTCCAGAGACCAAAAAGCTTGGTAATCACTAGTCTAGTGAAGATTTTTTAAGGATAGACAAGACATCGTTATATTTAAAGGTAGAAGGAGGGAAGGGGAGCAAAAGCGAGGGCGAAGGAGTTGTGAGTTGAGATTGCGATCTGTTGGAGACGACAACCAGGTGGAATAAAGGTTATGTGTAAAGGGATTGACCTGGTAAGGAGAGGGGTCACCTTATAAGGGACTTAAGAGAGTGAGATATGATCTCAGTGGGTTTCAAGATGAAGGAAAGAGAAGAAAGAGGCCTCACAAGGCCTCAGTTTTCTCAATAAAGTAAGAGCTGATAAGATTGTGATAAGGGGAGATATTAGAAGCTTGAAAGAAATGAAGGCTTTCTTTTTTTTTTTCTTTTTTAAGGCAATTGGGATTAAGTGACTTGCCCACGGTCACACAGCTAATAAGAAATGAAGGTTTTGAGTAACTTTATGGGAAGTAAGAGAATCGAGGAGGAATAAAAAAAATCTGAAAAATACAATATATCTAGTCATCAGGGTTGTGTGATATCATCCAGTTCCAGCATATTAGTAGAAGTGAAGGAGACAGATGATAGAATAGGAGAAGAGGACAATGCAGAATTGAATTGATTATCTATAGTAGTGAGATTAGAAAGAAAAGAATGTGAATTTTCAGATCAGGGTTTTAACCTGAGAAAATACTGAGGGGTGGAGGAATTGGTGCTCAAAATGAAAACAGAATAGGCTTAAGAGGAGTAAGGCATAGAGAGAGATGGAATGATAGCTTATGATCAAAAGAATATCAGAGTTTGTGTTTTTATTAATAAAGTAGAATGTTGTGAATAATGGTGAGAGCCAAGTTGTGACCATCCTACATGTGGCAGAGGTGGGGTGGAGTGGAATGAGTAGGTGATGGGATTTAAGGAGCTGGAAACTGAAAGTTTGAGGGAGCATAAGTATTAAAAGTTGAATTGCTCTAGTATAAGGAGTCAAAGAGGAGAGGAAGGCAAATGAGCCAGGTGTTCAAAAAGACCTCTTAAGTGTACACTAATTTAGATGTGTATATTTAGCTTTTACCTTAGATCTTATGGTACAAAATGAAGGCAGTATGATTCACGCATTAGATCAACATATTACAATATTAATATATTGTATATGGTTTTGGAATGGGACATGGCTTTGGATGGAGAGACCAGACAGATTCTCATAAAATACATACTCCAGAATATAGTTTGTTATTTGTTAACAGAAGGAAGGGTCTTTTAACTTTGACAGTATAGTACTAAGATTAGCTATTGTATTGGACCAGAACTTTATTGCCTCTCTATATTGATTTTATTTATGTCATTGTAGGGAGTCAATGTGTATATTAGCTTTTTTTCTGCTTTGATTTCTTTCTTTTGCCTTAAAACAAATATTAGCATGTTTCTATGGATTCTTCATATACATCATTCTTTATAGTATAATAATTTTCTGTTACAGTCATATGGCAGTTATTCAGTCATTCCCTAACCACTGGGCACTTATTTTGTTTCCAATATTTTGTTATCACAATTCACAAGCATTTAGATCTTAGATCTTATGTACCAGTCATTACAAAGGTATTTTTGCATGTATATAATGTAATTTTATATGTATTATGGCCGTAGGACACACACTTCAGGAGACATTTGCTGGAGTAAAAGAACTTAGTTCTATATCCAATAAGTTAGTCTTCCTTAAATGTTTTAGGGTCAGTACTAAAGTGATGGGTATGAGTTCCATCAGAAAAAGACAAGAGTGTAGATTAGAAGAGGAGAACCATACAAAAAAGAAGCCTCAATATGCAAAAAGTACCAAATTTGCCTTCATTTAAGGAACTTTTTTTTTTAAGGCAACTGGGGTTAAGTGACTTGCCCATAGTCACACAGCTAGTGAGTGTCAAGTATTTGGTCTGAGGCCGGATTTGAACTCAGGTCCTCCTGACTTCAGGGCTGGTGCTCTATCCACTGCACCACCTAGCTGCCCCAAGGAGCATTTTTAAAACATCTACTATATATTAAGTGCTGGAGGAGATTCAAGATAAGCATAATCCGTACCCTAAAGGAATTTACATCAGTGTTTCATTCACCATCTTTATCTCTTTTCCCCATGTCCCAGTTTATATACATAGATATATGTATGTGAATATATACACAGGCACACCTAAAACATACAACATATACATTCATATATATGTGTGTATACATATGTATACACACACACATACACATATATAGCTTAACAAGTTAGTAACAAAGTTGCCATTTGTGTTTCAATCTAAACTTCTTTTTCTTCTTTCAATTAAAAAAATTTTATTGATTTTTTTTCATACCTGTCACTTCTCACTAACTCCCTTTCCCAATTTACTCCTTCTCCAGTAGAAGCCCTCTCTTGTATAAATAGACTTAATTATCAGTCTTTTGAAGTTATGCTTCAGTCAAAATTCTGAAGTTTTGCAGTCTTTTCCTGTTATGTTATTCTTGTGCTTATTGTGTAAGCTGTTCAGATTCTGGTCACTCTACTCTTTCTCTTACATTTATGTGTCACTCTTTCTCTTTCATTTTTGTGCCAAAGATTCTCAACAGTTCTGATTTACTCAGTGGGAATACCTGAAAGTACTCTATTTTATTAATGATCTATTCCTTCTGTGGAATTATGCTCAATTTTGTAGGATAAGTTATTATTATTATTTGTTGTTGTAAGCCTTTGGTATACCAGATTCTAAGATTTCCTCTTTATGTGGTGGTTGCTGCTAAGTCTTGTGGGATCCTGCTTATGGTTCTCTAGTGCTTGATCTCTTCCTGGCCATTTTCAGTATTCCTAATTTGACCTGAAAACTGAATTTTGCCTGTGACATTTGTGTGTATGTGTTTTTTAAAGGAGGTGAGTATCATATTCTTTTTTTTTTTTTTTTTTTTTTTTACTTTGCCCTATGGCTTTGATTGTTTTTGGAAGTTTTCTTTTGTGATTTCATGGTATCCAGGTTTTTGTTTGGCCATGATTTTCAGAAAGTCAGTTAATGCTAAACTTCTTATTCCATCCTGTTTTCCAGGCCAGTCATTTTTGAGACTAGGTTTTTCACTTTGTTGTAATATATGTTGTATCATTGAATCATTGAATTGTATGCAACATTCTCTGTTTCAGGGTGTTGACCACATGGGGTTTTACACTTTCTTGCACTGAACTGTTTGTTTTCTTTTCAAGTGTTCTAACTTAATTTTTAATCTCTTGTTTCAGTTCTTCCTTCATTTCTTCTCTCTATTCTTGGATGATACTCTGAATCCTTAAACAACCAAAAGTATCGGAGAGCCAGAGCCAAAAATCAGACTCTTAGAAGAGCTAAGTCTGTCAAAGTCAGTCATCGCACGATGTGGCTGTTACTGTGTACAATATTCTCCTGGTTCTACTTATTTCACTCAGCATCCGTTCATATAAGTCTTTCTAGGTTTTTCTGAAGTCCACCTGCTCATCTTTTCTTATAGCACAATAGTATTCCATTACATTCATATAGTACAACTTGTTCAGCTGTTCCCCCATTGATGGGCATTCCCTCAATTTCCAGTTCTTTGCCACCACAAAAAGACCTGCAATAAATATTTTTGCCCATATAGGTCCTTTTCCCCTTTTTATGATCTCTTGGGTATACAGACCTAGTAGTGGATCAAAGGGTATGCACAGTTTGCTTGCCATTTGGGCATAGTTCCAAAATGTTCTCCAGAATGGTTGGATCAGTTCACGACTCTACCAATAGTGCATTCGTGTCCCAATTTTCCACATCACCTCCAACATTAGTCATTTTCCTTTTTTGTCACATTAGCCAATTTGATAGGTGTGGAGTGGTACCTCAGAGTTGTTTTAATTCATATTTCTCTAATCCATAGTGATTTATAGCATTTTTTTCATATCACTATAGAAAGCTTTGATTTCTTCTGAAAACTGCCTGTTCATATCCTTTGACTATTTATCAGTTGGGGAATGGCTTGTATTATAAATTTAACTCAGTTCTTTATATGTTTGAGAAATGAGGCCTTTAGTAGAGAAACTTGCTGTAAAAATTTCCCCACAGTTTCCCTCTTTCCTTTTAATCTTAGCTATATTGATTTTGTTTGTGCAAAACCTAAAAGTTTTTTAAATTTTAAATTTAAATTTAATGTAATCAAAATTATCCATTGTACTTCTCATATCATCTTGTACAGCTCTCTATCTCTTGCTTGGTCATAAATTCTTTTCTTATCCATAGATGTAACAGGTTAGATTTTCCATGCTCCTCTAATTTGCTTATGATATCACTCTTATGTCTAAATATACCCAATTTAACCTTATCTTGGTATACAGAGTGAGCTCTTGGTTTATAACTAGTTTCTGCCAAATGCTTTCCAATTTTCCCAGCAATTTTTGTCAGTAAGTTCTTGTCCCCCAAACTTGGATTTTTGGGTTTATCAAACACAAGATTACTATGATCATTTACTGCTATATATTGTGTACCTAATTTATCCCAGTGATCCACCATTCTATTTATTAGCCAGTACCTGATTGTTTTCATGATTACTACTTCGTAATATAGTTAAAGGCAACTAATGACTCAGTGGATAGAATGCTGGGCCTGGAGTCAATAAGATCTGAGTTCAAATTCAGCCTCAGACACTTAATAGCTTTGCCACTGTTTGCCTTAATCCACTAGAGAAGGAAATAGCCAAACTACTCTAGTATCTTTGCCAAGAAAACCTCATGGAAAATATGATCCTCAAGGTCTGGAAGAGTCAGGCGTAGCTGAACAGCTGAACAACAACAATATAGTTTGAGATCTGGTACTGCAAAGCACCTTCCTTCACATTTTTTTTTTCATTAATTTCCTTGATATTCTTGACCAAATTTTGTTTTGCTAAATGAATTTTGTTATTTTTTCTAGCTCTGTGAAATATTTTTGTTGAAGTTTGATTTGTATAGCCCTGAATAAGTAAATTAATTTAGGTAGAATTGTCATTTTTATTATATTGGTCTGGCCTACCCATGAAAATTTAGTATTTCTCTAATTGTTTAGATCAGTCTTTATGTGCAAAAGTATTTTGTAATTGTGTTCATGTAGTCCTGGGTATACCTTAGCAGGTAGATTCCCAAGTATTTTATATTGTCTGCATTTATTTCAAATTATATTTCTCTTTCTCTTTCTGTCTCTTCCTGTTGTAGTTTGTTGGTGATATATAGAAATGTTGATAATTTATGTGGGTTTATTTTATAACCTTCAACTTTGATGAAGTTGTTAATTCTTTCAACTAGTTCTTTTAGTTCATTCTCTAAGTATACTATCATATCATCTTCAAAGAGTGATAGTTTTGTTTCCTCATTACCAATTCTAATTCCTTTAATTTCTTTTTCTTCTCTTATTGCTATTGCAATAATATTGGTGATAATGGGCTTCCTTACTTCACCCCTCATCTTATTGGAAAGACTTCTAGTTTATCCCCATTACAGATAATGTAATGTGCTTGATATTAGATAGGTAGTACTTAACCATTTTTAAGGAAAGTTCCATTTATTTCTGTCTTTTCTATTGCTTAATAAGAATGAGTGTTGCAGTTTGCCAGAAGCTTTTTCTGCATCTTTTGAAATAATCATATTTTTTGGTCGATTTTCTTATTGATTTGATCAATTATGCTTATAGTTTTCCTAATACTGAACCAACCTTGCATTCCTGATATGAATCCCACCTGACTTTAGTATATGATCTTGTGATATAATTCTGTAATCTCCTTGCTAATATTTTATTTAAAAAATTTGCATCAGTTTTCATTAGGAAAATTGGTCTATAATTTTCTATCTCTTTGCTCTTCCTGGTTTAGTGATGTATCAGCACTATATTTGTGTCATTAAAAGATTTTTGTAAAACTCCTCCCCCCCCCCCCCCCCCGTTTTTCCAAATAGTTTACATAGTATTGGAATTAATTGGTCTTTAAGTATTTTGTAGAATTCACTTGTGAATCCATTCAATACTGGAGATTTTTCCTTAGGGAGCTCATTGATGGCTCTTTCAATTTTTACCCCTAAGATACAGTTTATTTAAGCATACTGTTTCTTGTTCTGTTAATCTGGGAAATTTATATTTTTGTAAATATTCATTTCACCTAGATTGTTAGATTTATTAGCATATAATTGGGCAAAATAGCTCCTAATAATTGCTTCAATTTTATCTTTATTGGTGGAGCATTCACCCCTTTCATTTTTGATACTGGTAATCTGGCTTTCCCTTTTCTCATTTTTAATCAAATCAGCTAATGTTTTATCTATTTTTACTGTTTTTCCTCCCATAAAAAACAGCTCCTAGTTGTGTTTTCAGTGATTTTTTAAACTTTGTTTTATTAATCTTTCCTTTGACTTTCAGGATTTCCAGTTTGATGTTTAATTAGGGATTTTTAATTTGTTCTTTTTCTAGTTTGTTTTTTTTTTTTAGTTGCATGCCCAATTCACTGATCTGCTTATACTCTATTTTATTGACATAAGCATTTAAAGATATAAAATTTTCCCCTAAGTACTGTTTTGGTACAAATTTTGGTATGTTTTCTCATTTATTTCATTATGTTTAATGAAATTATTGATTGTTCCTATGGTTTGTTCTTTGACCTACTCATTCTTTAGCATTAGATTATTTAGTTTCCTGTTAATTTTTAATCTATGTTTTCGTGACCCTTTGTTGAATATAATTTTTTTATTACATTATAGTCTGAAAAGAATGCATTTAGTATTTCTGATTTTCTGCATTTCTGAGGTTTTAAATGCCTTAATATGTGGCCAGTTTTTGTGAAGGTGTCATGTACAACTGAGAAAAAGATATATTTCTTTTTGTTTCCATTCAATTTTCCCCAGAGGTCTATCATAGCTAACTTTTCTAAAATTCCACTCATCTCCTTAACTTCATTTCTGTTTATTCTGTGGTCAGATTTATCTAGTACTGGGGGAGTTCAGGTGAGTTCCTTCCTCTACTCTGCCATCTTGGCTCCACCCCTTCCTTTAATCTCAATAGGCAGGCTTCGGATTTAGATTGCAATTCTATTAAATAAATCTTTATTGAGTACCTACTGTGTGTAATTCATTGTGTTAGTTCCTGTAGGGAGATAAACTAGGGGTTTAACCTGAAACCAATCCTCTGTTAATTTTCTTTGCGTAACAGCATCGTGTTCAATAAGATATTTTAAGTGATGATAATGTTTATGGCTCTCTGGGGGACATTTTAACCTTTAACCTGCTAATCATCATTTAACTTGATCTACTTTGGATTTAACCAGTGTGTTTTGGTTTGGGTCCAGGACTGGAACAAAGCTTTAATTGTAGACCAGTTTCAGGAGAGGCTTGGGGACCCGATTTAGGAAGAATTAGCCAGAGTTGAGTTGTCAGGGATAATATTAGAGAGCAAGCTCCTACACTGTTATTCAAACTATTAGCCTTGTGGTGTCTTCTCCCCTTCTGCCTCCTACCTACAGCATGAGAAGATTTCCCATGTGATATCATGTGGGGAAATCCTCAGGTTAAACTTCCCCATGATATCACCCACAACATTCAATGAGGAACATGGAAAAATTTTGCTACCTACAACTCTTCTTGAGATATCTTATGGAAAATTTCCTCTTTCCTCCCCTCCCAAATCATACGAGAATTTTTGCGTACATGGGGCTCCATGTGACATCAGGAGAATTTTTCCACCTCCTGAGGTGGTTTGTGCTACTACAGCAAGGGTATATCAAGCTTTATCTAGAGCTTCATCTGCTCCAGATCCTCTTGTTTGGTGTTTGTTATTTCTACTCCATGGATTTTATAGAGTTAGTCTCTTTCCCCTGGGAATTAGAAATTTTTTTTTCCTTTTGGATTTCTGCCAAACTAATCTTCCTGAATTAAGACAAACAAAAAATTATTTCACTAGGAATTTATATAGTTGTTCCTGTGACTTGGGCTCCCCAGATCTCTCTTGAGAGGTTTATTTTAGCCAAAAAACAAAAAAAAAAATTAATCAGGAGAAAGAAGGTAGTGGCTGGCTTCTGCTATATCCAGATTCAAAAATCACATCTACTGGATGTGTATCTTAAAGTGAGTAGTCAGTTCATGAGCACGACATGGGTAAGAACCCTTTTGAAGAATCTGATTGCCAAACTAGTCCTTATAAGACATCAGTTCTTTGTCTGGCACCTCCAGGTATAGATATGGAAGATGATGAACTGTGTGTCTCTGAAAATGAGTGGTCAGTCTCTGAGCAAGACACAGGTGATGATCATTCTGAAAAATCTGATTGCTACCCCAGAACCTTATATTTGAGCATTTATGGTTGAGCCAGATTTTTACTCTGTGTCAGGAATTCCTTCCACTGAAAATGAATCTCATCAAAATTCCCACAGGGTATCACAAAGTGGGTTGAGAGAATTTTCCCACCTTATATCATCCAGGGAATAGTGAAGATAATGCCATCGGCACATGTGGGATATCTTCCAAGACTATATCATAGAGATAAGTCATCAGTCTAGTGGGCAAAGGTTACTACTCAGAACTTGACCAAAATTATTTGCCACCTTGACCTGTTATCTACAAATGCTGAACATCGGACATGGTTTTTATCAGCAGAAGTTGAGCCAATACAGCTCGAATTAAGTGATCCCAACACACTGTCACAAAATAATATTGTTTAAAAGCCAATCTTTGCCTCTGCTCTGTGGGTCCTGCCTAGCCAAAATATTGCCTCTGAAAGGGAAGGAATTGCCCCTGTAGAAGGACCTTCCAGTGACCCAACATGAGAAATTAGATTCTCACTTAAACATCAGACCACATGATCTCTTCTAGCCCCTTATGAAACTCTACCTCTTGGATTCAAATTCTAAGAGATTGTAGTCTGTGATAGACTGGTGTCTTGGGTAAATTTAACAATTGAGACACATCTCTTGGTATATGGAAACATTCAGTAGTACTGAAAGTAAGCTATATTCAGGGCCTCCTGTAACCCAGAAAACCATAGAGGTATTTTTTTTTTATTTTTTCAAAAAGATTTATTCTGAATTTAACTTTTAACATCAACAAAACAAATGAAACATATTTTACAACTATTTACATTTGAATAAATGAATTCCTACGTATAACAGTTGTGTCCAACTCTTCATGACCCCATTTGGGTTTTTTTGGCAGATACTGGAGTGCCTTGCCATTTCTTTCTCCAGATCATTTTATAAATGGGGAAACCAAGGCAAACAGGGTTAAGTAAAGCAAGGTTATACAGCTAGTGTCCGAGGCTGGATTTGAAGGCAGGTCTTCCTGACTCCAGGTCAGGTGCTCTATCCAGTGTGCCACCTAGCCGCCCCTAATAGCTTATTAGCTATACCCTTTATTTTTAACTGTTTTTGTCTATTTGTTGTTATGTATTTATGTATACTTTTCCTATTTATATAGTAAGTGTATATTTTATTTTTCTGTTTCTGTTTGCTTTGCATTATTTCATATAATTCTTAACAGGTTTCCTTATACTTATCAACCTTGATTGCATTATAATATTACATTAATGTATCAGAATTTATTCAACAATTTCCCAGTTGCTGTACATTTAATGTATTTCCAGTTTTCCCAATAACAAAAATGATACTATAAACATTTTTTAATACATAGGGTTTTTTCTTTTTGATAATATTCTCAGTGTATATTTCCCAACATGGGATTATTAGGTTAAAAGATAAGATTATTTTGTGACATTTGAAATCTACTGGCAGAAAACTTTTTTGTTTGTTTTTTGGTGAGGCAATTGGGGTTAAGTGACTTGCCTAGCGTCACACAGCTAAGTAAATGTCAAGTGTCTGAGGCTGCATTTGAACTCAGGCCCTCTTGACTCCAGTGCTGGTACTCTATCCACTGCGCCACCTAGCTGCCCCATGGCAGAAGACTTTTTAAAAAGCTACCATCACTTTATGATTTCACCAGTAACGTGACTATCAGTTTTTAGATAGCTGTCTTCACTGAATTTTGTCATTTGAAACTGTTTTTGCCATTCTTTTCAAAATGATACTTTGAGGTTGTTTTAATTTTAATTTTTATTATTAATAAAGTTGAAATTCTAGTAATGATAATTTTTGTTTTCTCTGTTGCCCATATACTTTGATGATATTTTAATTTACAATTTTTGCATGCTTAATTTGTGTGTTATGTTCTCCTACCTATTTTCCCACAATTTCTTATTTTTCTTGATTATCTTTTTTTTTTGGTGTATACAAGTTTTAAATGTTTATGAAATTGAGAACATTTATACCTTTCTTCAATAATTTTTCCTGTTTGCTAATTAAAAACCAATGTATCTCTGCCCCCACAATTGAGATTAAAATTTTATCTTATTCCATCCTTTGTATATTTCTCTTTTGTTTGTCTATTTTTTTTTAAGGCAGTTGGGATTAAGTGACTTGCCCAAGGTCACACAGCTATTAAGTGTCAAGTGTTTGGTCTGAGGCCTGATTTGAACTCAGGTCCTCTTGACTTCAGGGCTGGTGCCTCATCCACTGTGCAACCTAGCTGCCCTGTTTGTCTATTTTTCAACTGGAATATAATCTACTATATGATATTATTTATCCAAGTCAAGTTATCCATGTCTAAAATGGCATTTTGAAGTGGAAAGAATAGTGGATTTGGAGTCAGAGGACCTTAGTTTGGCACTCAATTCTGTAATTTACTACCTATGTCATTTTGGGCAATTCATCTAAACTCTCTGGGGTTCAGTTTCTTCATCTGTAAAATAACTTGGCAGGTCCCCATGATGTCTTTCCAACAATACTCTTTTTTTAGTTGGAATGATTTAGGAGCAGGCTAATCTCAGCTGTATTAACGCTGTGCTAAAGAAGGAAGACCATGTCGTTCTTGGATTAAAGATTTGGTGGTATGGATTAGAGTGGTGTATGTCTGGTATAAAATAATTTCAGTTTAACAGAGCTATCTAAAAACTAATACAGTCATGTTACTGGTGAAATCATAAAGTGATGATAGCTTTTTTAAAAGTCTTCTGCCATGGGGCAGCCAGGTGGCACAGTGGATAGAACACCAGCGCTGGAGTCAAGAGGGCTTGAGTTCAAAAGCAGCCTCAGATACTTGACACTTACTAGCTGTGTGACCCTAGGCAAGTCACTTAACCCCGATTGCCTCACCAAAGACAGTAAGGATCAAATGCAGTCATGTATAAAAGCACTTTGTAAAGTTCAAAGTGTTATATAAATGTGTACAATTATTGTTATCATAGCCTAAGATCACATTAACTTTCTTTGGCCACACTTACTATATTATTGACCATACCAACCTTCCAGTGCGTCATTGCCAGAAGAGTCACTGTCTAGTCTTTCCTATCCCACCTTGTATTTCTGAAGGGAAGAATTTACATTAAATAAATTTAATGAGATTCATTCAGATATTTTAGCCAGTCAAGATCCTGACTTTGTCATCTAATGAATTAGATATCCCTTCCAGTTTTGTGTCATTCACAAATTTGATAAACATTCCAATTATGACTATCAAAGTTAGAGGCAGTGTGATGCAGTGTAAAGTGTTTTGGATTTTGAGTCTTTACCTCAGTGACCTTGGGTAAGCTGCTTAACCTCTCTAGTCCTCAGTTTTCTTAACTATAAATTTAGGGGGTTGAACTAAATGACTTCTAAGGTCCCTTACAGTCCTAAATATATATATAATCTTATGTTAAGTAGCATAAGACCTAGTGTGTTGGATGTCTTATCATATCGACAAGGAATCATTACACACACACACACACACACACACACATATCCAGGCATTTAGCCAGTCCTAAATCCAAATATGTATACAGGTTACGTCCCTTAATCTAGACCACAAATATAACATGAAAGACTTTGTAAAATGCTTTTCTGAAACCTAGGTAAATTTTATCTACCCCACTTCACTGCTCTACCAACCTAATGACACTTTCAGAGAAGGACATGAGGTTAGTCGACTTAATATGACCTGTTCTTGATAAAGCTATGATAACTCTTTGTGGTTATTGCTTTTCTTTCTAGGCACTCGATAACCATCCCTTTAATAATATATTTTGTTGATCATAGTATACATTTCAAGCTTAAACTGTAATTTGATTGTTTCTATTATACTTACCAAAGTTTATGTATCTTGTTTTATAATCTTTACAATAGGTAATAACAAGTTTAAAATATGTTATTACTTTTAAGAAGCATTTCTTTAATTAATTTGGAATTCTTCCCTTGCTATTTGTGGGAATCTTTTAATTATAAACTTTGTTCAGTAAGTTTTTTAAGGCCTTGTTGGTTTTTGAAATGTTATTTCATTTTAAGTGATAAGTTCAAATTTACAGGATATGTAATTTCAGATTCTACTCTTTTGTTTTTAAGATATATTTTGTTCAATTTTTCATTTTGGTTGAGAAGTTTGATGATAATTTAGTCAGTATCTTTATTAAATTATCTTTTTTTTCACTCTTTACACTTGGAAGGTCCTTTCTCCATCTTTATAATTTTGAAATTAAATAATTATGTGCCTTAAAGACTCGTATATATATATATATATACCCATATTGGTCTCCTGTGAAATTTTTCTGCGTTACTATTTTTGTACATTCTGGGAAGGTTTCTCTAATTAGTTCCTCAAATATAATATCTAAGTATTTTTCTTTTAAAATAATCTCTGGGATCTCAATTAAGGTTTTAAAATTATTGCCCTTTTTTTAAAAGTATTACTTTATTCTACATATCTGTTAATTGCCTTTTAGTTCTTTTACATTCTGAGCAAGTTATCTAATTTTATTTTCATCATTCATGGATTTTTTTCATTTCTTACTCAGTTTGCTTTGTGATTTCTTGCATGAGGGGCAGCTAGGTGGCACAGTAGCCTGGAATGCCAGGCCTGGAGTCAGGAAGACTCTGTGTTACCTTGGGTAGATCACTTAACCCTGGTTGAGCTGGAGAAGGAAATGGCCAACCATTCTAGTATCTTTGCGAAGAAAACCCCAAATGGGGTCATGAAGAGTTGGATATAGGAGCAGCTAGGTGGCACAGTGGATAGAGCACTGGCCCTGAAGTCAGGAGGACCTGAGTTCAAATCTGGCCTCAGACCAAACACTTGACACTTATTAGCTGTGTGACCCTGGGCTGTGTGACCCTGGGCAAGTCACTTAACCCCAATTGCCTAAAAAAAAAAAAAGAGTTGGACATGACTGAAACAACTGGATAATGAACATTTCTTGCATGTTTTAGCACTCATTTCTGAAGAAGTTTTATCCCTTGGAGCTTCTGTATTGAAGAACTTATTTATGATGTTCAAGTGTTAATTTGATATATTCAGTATCCTTTGGGCTGGAAGTTGAGGTCATTGTGATGGGAGATAGATATCAGGTTTGGTTGTGGGAAAGGGTGATAAATAAATAAATAGATAATAATAAGTAAAACAATAAAATAGATAAACCTTTGGTTAATTTAATTAAAAAAAGAAAGAAAACTAAATTATCAGTATCAAGAATGAAAAGGGTGAATCTACCACCAAGGAAGAGGAAATTAAAACAATAATTAGGAACTATTTTGCCCAACTGTATGCCAATAAATTTGACAATCTTAGTGAAATAGATACATATTTACAAAAATATAAATTGCTCAGATTAACAGAAGAGGAAGTAAAATACTTAAATAACCCCATCTTAGAAAAAGAAATTGAACAAGCCATTGATGAACTCCCTAGGAAAAAATCTCCAGGGTCAGATGGATTTACAAGCAAATTCTATCAAACATTTAAAGAACAATCATTTCCAATACTATATAGACTATTTGGGAAAATAAGTGAACAAGGAATCTTACCAAATTCTTTTTATGATACAAATATGGTGCTGATATGTAAACTGGGAAGAGTCAAAACAGAGAAAGAAAATTATAGACCAATTTCTCTAATGAATATAGCTGCAAAAATTTTAAATAAAATATTAGCAAATAGATTATAGCAACTTATCACAAGACTAATACACTATGACAGGTAGGATTTATACCAGGAATGCAGGGCTGGTTCAGTATTAGGAAAATTATCAGCATAAGTGATCATATCAACACCAAAACTAACAGAAACCACATGATCATCTCAATAGATGCAGAAAAAGTTTTTGACAAAATACAACACCAATTCCTATTAAAAACACTAGAGAGCACAGGAATAAAGTAATAAATAGCCTCTAACTAAAACCTTCAGCAAGCATCATATGTAATGGGGACAAGCTAGAAGCATTTCCAATAAGAAGGATGTTCATTATCACTACTGTTGTTCAATATCGTACTGGAAACATTAGCTTTAGTAATAAAAGAAGAAAAAGAAATTTAAGGTATTAGAATAGGCAAAGAAGAAACAAAGCTATCACTCTTTGCAGATGATATGATGATATACTTAGAGAATCCTAGAGAATCAAATGAAAAACTACTTGAAATAATAAACAACTTTAGCGAAGGTACAGGCTATAAAATAAACCCACGTAAATCATCGGCATTTCTGTATGTTAACAACAAAGCCCAAAAGCAAGAGATAGAAAGAGAAATTCCATTTAAACTTACTGTAGACATTATAAAATACTTAGGATTCTACCTCCCAAAACAAACCCAGGAACTCTATGAACACAATTACAAAACACTTTTCACACAAATAAAGTCAGGTCTAAATAATTGGAAAAACATCAGTTGCTCATGGGTAAGCTGAGCTAATGTAATAAAAATGACAATTCTGCCTAAGCTAATTTACTTATTCAGTGCCATCCCAGTCAAACTACCAAAAAATATTTTATAGAGTTGGAAAAATTAATAACAAGATTCATTTGGAAGAACAAAAGGTCCAGAATATCAAGAGAACTAAAGAAAAGAGATGCAGGGGAAGGTGACCTAACCATTCCAGATCTTAAATTGTATTATAAAGCAACAATCATCAAAACTGCTTGGTACTGGCTAAGAAATAGAGTGGTGGATCAGTGGACTAGGTTAAGTATGCAAAACATAGTAGTCAATGACTATAGTAATATATTATTTGATAAACCCAAAGACCCCAACTTCTGGGATAAGAACCCACTCTTTGACAAAAACTGCTGGAAAAACTGGAAAAAAGTATGGCAGAAACTAGGCATAGATCAAAATCTCACACCATATACCAAAATAAAGTCAAAATGGGTTCATGATTTAGATGTAAAGGCTGATCTTGTAAGCAAACTGAGAGATCAAGGAATAGTTTACCTCAGATTTATGGAGAACAGAAGAATTCATGACCAAACAGGAGATAGAGAACATTACGAAAAGCAAAATGGATAACTTTGATTACATTAAATTGAAAAGTTTTTGCACAAACAAAGCCAAGGCAACCAAGATTAGAAGGAAAGTAGAAAATTGGGAAAGAATTTTCACAACTAGTCTCTCTGATAAGGGCCTCATTTCTAAAATATATAGAGAATTAAGTCAGATCTATAAGAATACAAGTCATTCCCCAATTGATAAATGGTCAAAGGATATGAACAGTTCTCAGATGAAGAAATTAAAACCATCTATAGTCATATGAAAAAATGCTCTAAATCATTTTTGATTAGAGAAATGCAAATCAAAACAACTCTGAGGTACCACATCACATTTATCAGATTGGCCAACATGACAAAACAGGAAAATGATAAATGTTGGAGAAGATGTGGGAAGATTGCAACACTAATGCATTGTTGGTGGAGTTGTGAAATGATCCAACCATTTTGGGGAGCAATTTGGAACTATGCCCAAAGGGCTATAAAAATGTGCATACCCTTTGACCCAGCAATAGCACTTTTAGGATTATATCCCAAAGAGATCACACAAATGGGAAAAGGACCCACATGTACAAAAATATTTATAGCAGCTCTTTTTGTGGTGGCAAAGAATTGGAAATTGAGAGGATGTCCATGAATTGGGGAATGGCTGAACAAGTTGTGGTATATGAATATAATGGAATACTATTGTGCTGTAAGAAATGATGAACAGGCTGACTTCAGAAAAACCTGGAAAGACTTGTATGGTTGATGCTGAGTGAAGTGAGCAGAACCAGGAGAATATCATACCCAATAACAGCCACGTTGTGCGATGACTAACTTTGATAGACTTAACCTTTCCCAGCAATACAAGGATCTAAGACATCTCCAAAGGTCTCATGATGGAAAATGCTATCCACAAAGAAGAAAGAAATACGGAGTTTGAATGCTGATTGAAGCATACTATTTGCTTTTTTTTCTCTTCTGTTGTGTTTTGTTTCCTCTTTCTGGTGTGTCTTCCTATTGGTTCTAATTCTTACTTACAACATCATGAATGTGAAAATATGTTTAATAGGAATGTATATGTTTTGCCTATATCAGATTGTGAGCTGTCTTGGGGAGGGAGGGGGAGAAAAATTTAAAACTCAAAAGCTTATGTAAGTGATTGTTGATAATTCAAAATAAATTTTAAAAAAAGAAAAAATATATATGGAAAAGCAAAAAGGATAAAAAGACAACACAATAAAAGAATTCTACAGTCTTCAAAAAAAAAAAGTCATGTCAAGTCAATTCAAGGTTATGCTGTTGGGCTTCAGGAACAGCCAACCTGGATGTCACAGTGGTGGCTTCCTGCTGAATCTTCAAGCAGAAACCTGTAGTTTCATGTATGACAGCTGCTCAAAAGCGACTGGGATAGCAAGATGGGTAGGCAGTGACAGAATCTCCCTTCCCACTGTTATTGGAGAGTTTCAGCTATTTTTCTTCTTCTTTTTTGGTTGATAATTTTATATTATTGGAGATACCATATCCTAGCACAGTTGGCTCAGTTGTTAGTTTTTATACCATCTCATCTTCTCTAGAAGATTTCATTCTTTCTTATCTCCTACTCACTCACTAATATTCAATTGCCTACCAGCATGCCCATGATGTCTACCACAACCTCAAAAAATTCTCACTTGATCCATTGCTCTCCACTAGCTATCATCCTATATCTTTCCTCACACTGGTGAAGAGGACACTAGTGGTGAAGTAGATAGAGTGCTGGGCTTGGAATCAGAAAGACCTGAATTCAAATTTGCCCTCAGACACTTACTAGCTGTATGACTCTAGGATGTCACTTATCCTCTGTTTTCCTCAGTTTCTTCAACTATAAAATGGAGATAATTATGCCACCTACCTCTCAAGGTTATTGTGAGGATCAAATGAGATATTTGTAAAAAGTTCTTAGCGCAGTCCCTGACATATATATATAAATGCTTATTCCGTTCCCTCCTTTCCTCTGGAACTCCCTTTAGTGACTGAGCCTTCTCAGCATACAAAATCCCACTACCATGGTGGCCCTCTTCTCCCATTAGTAAGTTCTTTCTTGAGCCTCCACTAAGAAGATGGGCCTAAGATAGCCAAAGCTCTGGACTCGGCCTCCATGCTCCCACATGGAAACTCCCCTTCCCCACTTTCAGCCCCTTTTTGTGTATCGTCTTACATCATTAGAATATAAGCTCCTTAAGGACGGGAACTTTCTTTTTGCTTTTATTTATATCTCCAGAACTTAACATAGTGTCTGGCACATAGTAAGTGCCTGTTGCTTGTTGTCTTGCTTTTTGTGACTAAATTTGAGCCTCTCCCTGCCTCCCTGAGCAGGCAATCTACAATTGGTGCCTCCATTTTCTCTCAGTCTCATTCTGGCTTATAACCTTATCATTAAAATGAAACCTTTCTTACTGAATTTCCTAATAATCTCTTGATTGCCAAATCTAATGACCTTTTCTTAATCCTCATCCTTCTTGACCTCTGTGTAGCTTTGACACTGCAAATCATCCTTTTTTCTTTGTCCTTTCTCTTCTTTCTGGGTTTTTTGGTGACATTGCACTTTCCTGGTTCTTTTCCCACCTATCAGACCACTCTTTCTAAGTCTACTGGATCTCTTTGAACCATGGGTATCCACTAAGGCTTTGTCTTGGGATCCATTCTGCCTTTGTACTGTTATTTCACTTGGTTGTCTCATTAGCTTTCTTGGATTCAATCTGTAGGCTGATGTGCTTCTTTTGGTTCTAATTCTTCCTTATAACATCATTAATGTGAAAATATGTTTAATAGGAATGTATATATATATAGCCTGTATCAGATTGCATGCTGTCTTGTGGAGGGAGGGGGGAGGAAATTTAAAATTCAAAAGCTTATGGAAGTGATTGTTGATAAATCAAAATAAATTAATTTAAAAAAAAGAATAATTAACTGAGCAGAAAAATAAATTCTAGAGTGGCAGAACCCACTAAAAGATGGAGCAAAACAATTTTCCAGCACAAGACAACTTAGAAGGTTGGCAGGAAAGGTTGGTTTCACCAGGGACAATGCAGTCCAGCGCAAGCCCCGCCATTGCACACCTGGCCTCAGAAAACTAGAAGCAGGTCTTGGGAGTGCCTGAATCAGTGGCTGCAGTCATGGTTTCCAGTCCTCTCAGCCCACAGATGGTAAGGGGGGGGTAAGACAACTGATCAGAACAGATTACAGGGATCCCTTTCCTAGCACTAGGGGCAGAACTCTGTTGCATTGCCCATATGTAGATCTGGGTTTCAGTCCTTGGTTTCAGTCCACAGGTTAGGAGGAGAACTAGTATGCCAGAGCTTGTGGCCTGCAGAGGGGCAGAGACCCTGGTCACAGTTCCTGGGTGGAAAAGAGTGCTTGTGGTCCACTCACAGATAGGTGCACAGGCCAGATAAACACACCTCTCCTAGATCACACCACCTTGGAAGAATGAAAAACTTACAGGTCCACAGAATTACCTTTGAAAACAGCTGCAAAAAAAAAAAAACAAAAAAACAAACCTTGAAGTTTGGGATGGTTCCCTCTCCACTGCAGAAGGAGAGCCTCACTTTAACGTAGTGTTAATAGTCAAGAAATAGGCTTGAAAATGAGTAAACAGCAAAAAAATGATCGTGACTATAGAAAGTTACTATGGTGACAGGAAAGATCAAAAGACACACTCAGAAGACAATAAAGTCAAAACTCCTATATCCAAAACCTCAAAGAAAAATATAAATTGGTCCCAGGTCACAAAAGAGCTCAAAAAGGATTTTTTTTTAAATCCAGTAAGAGAGAGAGAGGAAAAATTGGGAAGAGAAATGAAGGTGATGCAATAAAATCATGAAAAAAGAATCAACAGCTTTGGTAAACGAGGCACAAAAAATACTGAAGAACATGACACCTTAAAAACAGAATAGGCCACGTGGTAAAAGAGGTACAAAAATCCAGTGAAGAGAAGAATGTCTTGAAAAGCAGAATTGGTCAAATGGAAAATGAGGCACAAAAAGTACAATTGAACGAATGGAAAAGGAGGTAGCAAAGCTCACTGAAGAGCTTTACAATTAGAATTGGGCAAGTAAAGCTAATGACTGTTTAAGACATCAAGAATCAATAAGACAAATCAAGAGTGAAAAAATAGAAGAAAATGTGAACTATCTCATTGGAAAAACAACTGGCCTGGAAAATAGATCCAGGAGAGATAATTTAAGAATCATTGGACTTTCTGGAAGTTATGATTTAAAAAAAGAGCCTAGACATCATCTTTCAAGAAATTATCAAGGAAAACTGCCTTGATATTCTAGAACCAGAGGATAAAATAGAAATTGAAAGAAGCCACTGGATTTCAGAAAAAAAAAACTGGAAAGACTTTACATGAACTGATTCTGAGTGAAGTGAGCAGAACCAGGATTGTGCAGTGATTACCTATGATAGACATAGCTCTTTTCAGCAATACAAGGATCGAAGACAATTCCAAAAGATTCATGATGGAACATGCTAACCACATCCAGAGAAAGAGCTATGGGGTCTGAATGCAAATTTAAGCATACTATTTTTGCTTTTTTGTTGTTTGTTTTTTGTGTTTTCTTTCTCTTGGTTTTTCCCTTTTGTTGTTCTGGTTCTTCTTTCACAACATGACTAATGTGGAAATGTTTAATATGATTGTACATATATAACCTATATCAGATTGCTTGCTGTTTTGGGGAGGGAGGAGGGAAAGGAAAGAGTGAGAAAAATTTGGAACTAAAAATTTTATGAAAATGAATGTTGAAAACTATCTTTACATGTAATTGGAAAATACAAAATACCAATACTATTTTTTTTAAAAAAAGGAAGAACCCACTGATCACTTTCTGAAAGAGATCCCAAAACTAAAACTCCCAGAAATATTGTAACCAAATTACAGAGTTTCCAGGTCAAGGAGAGAATATCACAAGCAGGCAGAAAGAAACAATTCAAATACCATGGAGCCACAGTCAGGATAACACAAGATTTAGCAGTTTCTACCTTAAAGGATAAGAGGGCTTGGAAAATTATATTCCGAGGGCAAAAGAGCTAGGATTACAACCAAGGATCAGCTACCCATTAAAACTGAGTATAATCCTTCAGGAGGGCAAAATGGATATTCAGTGAAATAGAGAACGTTCAAGAATTCCTGATGAAAAGACCAGAGCTGAATAGAAAATTTGACTTTCAAATCAAGACTCAAAAGAAGGATAAAAAGGTAAACAGGAAAGAGAAATCATAAGGGATTCAATAAAATTAAATTGTTTACATAACTACACAGGAAAGTGATACTTGTAACTCTTACTTTCTCATTATTAGGGAAGTTAGAAGGAGTATAGGCAGACAGAGAGCAAAGGAGTGAGTTGAATATGATGAGATGATTAATTAAAAACAATAAAGTTAAGGGGTGAGAAAGAAGAATGCACTGGGAGAAGGGGAAAGGGAGAGGAAGGATGGGACAAATTATCTGATATAAAAGAGGCCCAAAAGAGATTTTACAATGGAGGGGAAAATGGGGGGAGGAGGGAAGGGCTTAAACCTTACTCTCATCAGAATTGGCTCAAAGGGGGAATAACACACACACACTCAGCTGGGTGTACAAGTCTATTTTACCATACAGGGAAGTATGAAGGAAAGAGGATAAGAAAAAGGTGGAGGGCAGATTGGAGGAGGTAAAAGTCAGAAGCAAAACACTTGAGAATGGACAGGGTGAAGGGAGAGAGAGAGAGAGAATAGGATATACAGGGGGGAAATAGATGAAAGGATATATATATTTGGTGGGGAGTGGAGCCAAGGTGGCAGAGTAAAGCAGCGACTTACTTGAGCTCTCCTCCAAACACCTCTAAATACCTATAAAAATGACTCTAAATAAATTCTAGAGAAGCAGAACCTACAAAAAGACAAAGTTAAACAAATTTCCAGGCCAAAACAACCTGGATGGTTGATGAGAAAGCTCTGTTGTGCCAGGCTGGGAGAGAGAGCAATTCAGCATGGTGGTGCTGGCAAAGACAGGGCCTCAGGAAACCCAGAGCAGGCCTCAGGATAACTGTGGCAGTTTCCAGACTTCTCAACCCACAAATGCTAAAGACAAACTTAGAACGTCAGTAGGAAAGGTCTGTCAGACATGGATGAGAGAGTACTGTCCAGCCCTAGCTTTGGGGTGGTGGCAGCGGCTGATTCTGGAGCTCTTGGTTCACAGATGGTGGCAGGATCCAGTGGCTGATCAGAGGGGGATTATAGGGATCTCTGCTGAGGCAGGATTCTCTTGCTTTGCCTGTGCTTGGATCTGGGTCGCAGTCCTGGCTGGTGATCCTGGGGCCAGGAGGAGTACTGGTGTGGTGAAGGTTGGGGAGGCGGTGGAGGGGGAATCCTCCTCACAGTTCCAAGGCAGAAAAGAGTGCTTGTGGTCACTCATAGACCAGAGCACAGGCCAGGAAAGGAGTAAACACTTCTTTCATCATACCACTTTGGAAGAACTGAAAATTTACAGGTTCCTAGAAGTATCTCTGAAAACAGCTGCACAAAATCTCATTCTCAAAGGTGGAAATCTATCTTACCCTACAGGAAAATAAGGGGGAAGGGGATAAGAGAATGGGGGGATAATAGAAAGGAGGGAAGATTGGAGAAAGCACAACAGAACAGTGACTTGAGTTTTAAGTGTCATTTCAAACAATACCTTGAAACCATAATGCAATCTTACTTCAAAAATGTGAATGATTTACTCTCCTGGTTGGTACACCTGGCACTTCTGGTTGCTAATAGAATAAACCTGTGATTTTCTTTCTCTTTGCTCTCTCAGTTTTGTCCTGGCTGAATAAGTTGTAAATCAGTTGAACTTACCCTCCTTTTTTTGTTTTGTTCCAGGGTTGGGTATTTGTTTGTGCTTTATCTCCCCCTACCTCTTAATAAAAAGAGTAAACTAGGAAAAAAAAGAAATACATAGTTGGTAATCGGTGAAAAAAAATTTGTAGCAAGTTTCTCTGATCACCTCATCTCTCAAATATATAGAAAACTGAGTCAAATTTATAGAAGTAAGAGCCATTCCTAAATTGATAAATGGTCAAAGGATATGAATAGGCAGTTTTCAGACAAAGTAATAATACTTTCATGTAGTCATATGAAAAAATGCTCTAAATCACTATTGGTTAGAAAAATGCAAATTAAAACAACTCTGAGCTACTGCCACACAATATCAGATTGGCTAATATAACAGAAAAGGAAAATGACAAATATTGGAGGGGATGTGGGAAGATTAAAGCACTAATTCACTGTTGGTGAAGTTGTGTATTGATTAATCATTCTGGAGAGCAATTTGGGACTATGCCCAAAGGGTAATAAAACCGTGCATACCCTTTGACCAAGGAATACCACTACTAGGTGTTTATCCCAAAGAGATGATAAACAAAAAGGAAAAGGATCTGTATGTACAAAAATATTTGTAGCTGCTCTTTTAGTGATGGCAAACTATGATGATGATAATAACTAACATTTATATGTTACTTGTATAAATAGCATGAGATAAGCTAATGAGCTTTGTTTTGGACATTTTGGATAGTGTTGTGCCAGTTTATGAAAGGCCTTGGGTTCCAGATTAAGAAGGTTGAACTTAGTTCACAATAGAGAATCATTGAAAGGTTTTAATCAGGGGTCTCGCTTGACCAAATCTATTAGTGAGGAATATAAGGCTGGCAGCACTGTGATGGAGAGTTTTGTATAAGAGAAAGAAATCACTCTTTTAAAGAACAGTTAATTGTCAAAAATATTATGAGATGCCACTATGTACAAAAGAGGCAGTACTGGTTTGCAATTAGCTTTTACCATGAGTTGCATACTGGTAGTATCATATTTAAGTCATTAAAATGCCATCACCTTTGAAAGACTATCCTTTATTGGGCAGATTACATTTTTTTTATTTAAAAAGACACAAGGAGGACTCAGATCATTCATGATGATCACAAATGTCATAGATTCAGTATTCCTAACTCAGTTTACTCCAATTCACGTTGGTTGAACATAGTTCAATAAACATTTATTCTATTCAACTGAGTTGATTTCTCAAACAAAATTTACCCTTCTAAACTGTGCAGGAAGATTTTCAGTTAATATTAACCATAAGTGTATCCCAGAAAGATAGCTTTCATATATTGGATAAAGAACCAACCTCAGGGTCAGGAAGACGTGGTTTCAAATCCTTTCTCTACATGTGCAAGGTAGAAGAAAAAGCAGCAGGGAGGGGCAGGCTACCATCCAAGCTTAGGGAATGACTACTGGAAATTAGAAATAGATATAGAAATAGAATGTCGAGTTTTGGAAACAGAGAGTAGTTTAGTTTCATTGTTAACATACAGTAAAGGGGAATAATGTGAAATAAACTTGGAAAGATAGCTTTGAGCCAGGTTATGCTGGCCATAAGTTCCAGTCTCTGAGGAATTTTTATTTTATCCAGTGAAACATGGAAGGCCCTTCATCAGGAGAGGGATGTGGTCAGAGCTCTACCTTTGGAAGTTTATACTGGGAGCTGTATGGAAGATGGATTAGAGAGGGGAGGGACTAGAAGTAGGGAGAACGATTTGGTGACTATTTTAAAAGTCCAGACAAGATGTGATAATGCCCTGAGTGAGAGTAATGGCTATATGCTTGGAGAAAAAGGGCTGAATTTGGGAAATGACATATAGGTAAAACAGCACTTGAGAAGTTGATGTCAGGGTGATGGACAGGGAACGAATTAAGGCCAACTCTGACATTATGACCTGGGTGACTGGAAAGAGGTAATGCCCAAGACAGAAATAAGGATGTTTAGAGCAAAGACAGATTTAGGAAGGGAAAATGATGAGTTTTGTTTTAGATACATTGCATTTGAGAAGCTTTTGGAACATCCAGGTGATGTTCAGCAGGTAATTAGTGATGCAGGTGTGGAGCAGGAAGAGATTGGGGATGAATGTATAAATCTGGGAATCTTCTGCGTAGAGATGATACTTGAATCTATGGAAACTGATGAGATCACTGAGAGAGGATAGATAGGATTTGACTTGAAATCCAGCCTTATTTCCACTTAAGATACTCAAAAATCTTTAGTGGCTTCCTTTTTTACCTTAACCTGACACTTCAGGCCACCTAAAGTTAAATTTTAGTCTAACTTCCCAGATTTATTTTGTATTACTACCCTTTATGTACTCTATATTCTTAACAAATGAAGAACTAACTTTCCCCTCTAGAATTAACATCCTATTTCCTGCCTTCACATATTTGTTCAAGCTGTTCCTCATGTCTATTTATGTACTTTTTCAACATCTCCACGTATCAGAATCCTTGTCTTCACTCAAGCTTGAGATTAGCTATCACTTTTTCCTAGTAAGCTTTCCATACTCCTCCTCCTCCAAGCTGGTAGTGCTGTCTCTCTCCTCAAATTTTTCTAGAGCACTTTGCATGATCTCTCTTTTGCTGTCTTCAATCTAAATTAGGTAGTATAGTGGTATTCAGAAACAAAGGAATATGATCAGAGAAGGCAAATGACATGGATGATCTTGGGTTGAGGATCAATTGTCTATCAATGATTCACAGATTGTGTCTCAAAGGAAAGGCTGCTGAATGGGATTCATTCTACTGCACCAGTGTGTCAGGGGCCACGAAGGAAGAAGTATGGGAGGAGGTGGCTAGGAATGCAGTGTATTCTTGAGGGAGTCAGGTTCTCTGAACACCAGATGAAATAAAGAATGTGAGGAGAGATTGTTGTTGAGAAGAGAGTAGGGGGGCAGCTAGGTGGTGCAATAGATAGAGCACTGGCCCTGGAGTCCAGAGAACCTGAGTTCAAATGTGGTTTCAGACCAGACTTGACACTTATAGCTGTGTGACCCTGGGCAAGTCACTTAACCCCAATTGCCTCGCCAACAATAAATAAATAATTTTTTTTTAAATGAAAGAAAGAAAACAGATGACTAAATCCAAGAGTTTCATGGAAGACAGTATTATATAATTTTCTGTGTGACCCTGTGGAAGTTACTTAACCCCAGTTGCAGAGAGAGAGAGAGAGAGAGAGTGGGAATTCCAAGAGCACAATGAGATGAAAAGGAAGAAGAGGCTGTGAACTGAGGAGGAGTAGGGCTAAAGTAGATAGGAATAAGAAGCAGGAGACATAGCAGAGGGAGAAGACTTTTGCCTCAACTGAGAATGACTCTGAAATACAAACAGGAGCAGGAGTTGGGAGTGTGCCCAATACTGGATGGGGAAAAAACAAGTTGATTGGACTTTCTACTCTCTAAGGCCCTTAAAAGATTTTGCATGGTATTGGTGTGGGGTGAGGCAGTTTCTGTGGTTGTTACTCTAAACACTGGAGAAGTGGTGGAAGTGGGGAAGATAATGGGTAAACATAGGGCCCAGCAAATATCTATCTCTCAGCTTCCCCAGGTAGACTGAATGCATATGCAATGTCACCTCTATCATCTCATTTCTAGAAGAGTGTCTAAGGCAGCAAGGCAGTAAGCATTTATGAAGTACCTATTATGAGCCAGGTACCATGCTAAATGTTGAGGATATAAGGAAAGGCAAAAGACAGAACTTGGACTTGAGGAGCTTACAATCTACTGTAGAAGATAACAGGTAAATAAATCCAAACAAACAAATAAACAACAGAAGGAAGGCACTACAATTATAAGGGATTGGGAAAGGTTTTCTGTAGAAGCTAAGATTTAAACTGGGACTTGAAGGAAGCTAGGCAAGTCAAGTTTTGAGGCCTAGAACTGCTAGGTCTCTACTTCTCATTATTTCCTTTGATATTCTAGATATTTTATTTTTCAAAATGAATTTTAATATTATTCCATTGAATTCTTTAACATTCTTTAAACTATCCTTTTGATAATTTGATTGCTGTAGCATTAAAACAATTAACTGTCATAAAATGGCCAATTAGCATTGTAATTTTTTATTATATTTGTCATGGCCCAGCTATGAGTAATGAATATTCCTCCAACTATTTACAGTGTTCTTTAATTGTTTAGGAAATGTTTTGTAATTGAATCCATAGAAGTATTCTATGTTTTGGGGTAGATATGATATGGATTTTGTAGCTATTTGGAATGAGATTCCCTTTTTTATTATTTCATCTTGAAATGTGTTATTACATAGAAATGCTATTGATTTTCTGAGGATTTATTTTGTAGGCTGTGAATTTGTGGAAGCTGTTGTCTGAAGTAGTGTCTTTCATTAGGGTTTCCTAAGGAAATCATTATGTCATAAGGAAATAGGAATAGTATTTCCCCCCTATTTTTATGCCTTTGTTTTCATTCTCTTCCCTTGTTATTACTGGCATTTCCAGAACTATGTCAATAATTGTGGGGAGGTGGGGCAGCTAGGTGGTGCAGTAGATGGAGCACTGGCCCTGGAGTCAGGAGGACCTGAGTTCAAATCTGGCCTCAGACACATAACACTAACTAGCTGTGTGACTCTGGGCAAGTAACTTACCCCCAATTGCCTCACCAAAAAAATAATAATAATAATAATAATAATTGTGGGGAGCATAGGCAACCTTTCTTTACTCCTGCATTTATTGGGAAAGTTTCTAGTGTATCTCCATTGTATATGAGGCTTGCTTTTGGTTTATATAGATACTTTTTTATCATTTTTTTTAGTCTCTTCATGTCTATGCTTTGTATGTTCATTGAGCCTAAATGGTTATTTATGTAACTATTAAGATGGTGATGTGGTTTGGGAGAGTTTTGTTTTCAACATGACTATACTAATTGTTTTTCTAAAGTTGAATCACCATTCTACCCCTGACATCAGTCCAATTCAGTTATCATGAATAATTTCTTGAATCAGTTGTTGTAGTCTGACAGGATTTTATTTAAAATTTTTGAACTGCTTTTATGGGAGTGGAGTCAAGATGGTGGAGTAAAAGCAGGGACTTGCTTAAGCTCTCCCCCAAACTCCTTCAAATATCTGTAAGAAATGACTCTAAACAAATTCTAGAGTAGCAGAACCCACAAAAGAGTGAAACAAATTTCCATATCAAGACAACCTGGATTGTCAATGGGAAATGTCTGTTGTGCTGGGCTGGGAGAGCGGCCCAGTTCAGTGTGGGCTGTACCCACACAGACTGGGCCCTACGAAACCCAGAGCAGGCCTCAGGGGACTGAATCACTGGCAGCTGTGGCAGTTTCCAGACTTCTCAACTCAGAAACACCAAAGAAAACTTAGAAGATCAGTGAGAAAAGTCTGTCAGACCTGGGTGAGAGAGGAGCACAGTCCAGCTCAGACCCCAGCACAGCTCCAAGTTGGCAGCAGCAGCAGCAGTAGCTACTTCCAGAGCTCTCAGCTCATAGACAGTATGGGGATTGTACAACTGATCAGAAGGCGATTACAGGGATCTCTTTGATGGCACTGAGACAGGATTCTGTTGCTTTGTCCGTACTTGGATCTGGGTGGCAGTCCTGGGGAGAGGAAGAACACTGGCATAGCAGAGCTTGTGGCAACAGTGGAAAGGGAACCCTCCTCACAGTTCCAGGACAGAAAAAAGTGGTCACTCACTAACCAGTGACTTGCTCAAAGTCAGACAGATGAGCAGCCTAGAGAAAATTTGAAACCAGATCGTCTAGTTACAAATTCATGTTCTTTCCCTTATATTTTACTGTTCTCGTAGTTAAAATGGCAGACACTGACAGAGTTCTTCAAGGTTTTAAAAAAAAACCTCTTCTCCATGAGAAGTAAAATGGATAATTCTGATTACATGAACCTTTGACTTGAGAGGAAGACTAAACTTTAGAACTCATGAGCTTCTTCACTCAGAGACAGAGAAAAGGGCTTGAGTTTTTATATGAAATACAGACTAGAGTTACAAAATAGAGTCAAATATAAAATGCCAAATCAGTGTTTGATTTTCTCAATGTGAAGTCATGTAAATCATTTCCATTTTTAGCTATGTTGCAAAAAAAATTAAAAAGCATAAAGAAAGTGAAAAAGTATGCTTCAATCTGCATTCAGAGTTCATCAATTTATCACCTCTGGAGGTGGATAGCATTTTTCATTATGGGTCTTTTGGAATTGTCTTGATCAAAGTAGCTGAGTCATTCACAGTTGATCATTGTACAACATTGCTGTTACTGTGTATGATATGATTCTGTTCACTTTACTTTGCATCGGTTCATATAAGTCTTTCCAGGTTTTTCTAAAATCATCTTGGCTCATAATTATAGTACAATAATATTCCATCACAATCATACATGATTGTATGTATTTTGCACAAACAAAATCAATGCAGCCAAAATTAAAAGGAAAACAAGAAACTGGGCGGGGGGGGATTTTTACAGCAAGTTCCTCTCATAAAGGCATCATTTCTCAAATATATAGGGAACTGATTCAGATTTTAAAATGCACCATTCCTTAATTGATAAATGGTCAAATGATATGAATAGGCAGATTTCAGAAGAAGAAATCAATGCTATTAATAGTCACATGGGGCAGCTAGGTGGTACAGTGGATAGAGCTCTGGCCTTGGAGTCAGGAGGACCTGAGTTCAAATCTGCCCTCAGACACTTGGCACTTACTAACTGTGTGACCCTGGGCAAGTCACTTAACCCCAATTGCCTCACCCCCCCAATGTATGTGTGTATATATATATGTGTGTATATATATATATATATATACACACACACATATATATGTATATATATATAGTCACATAAAAAAATGCTCTTAATCACTGTTGTTTAGAGAAATGCAAATGAAAATAACTCTGAAATATCACCTCACACCTACCAAAAAGGAAAAGTGATAAATGCTGAAGGGGATGTGGAAAAATAGGGAACTAATGCACTATTGGTGGAATTCTGAAGTATTCTAATAATTTTGAAGAACAATTTGGAACTATACCCTGCAGATCCTTTGACTCAGAAACCACACTATTAGGGCTGTATCCCAAAGAAAAGGGAAAAAGACCCATATGTACAAAAATATTTAGAGCAGCTCTTTTTGTGGCAAGGAGTCGGAAATTGAGGAGATGCTCATCAATTGGAAAATGAATACATACAATCGTGTATGATTGTGATGGAATATTATTGTACTATAATTATGAGCCAAGATGGTTTTAGAAAAACCTGGAAAGACTTATATGAACTGATGCAAAGTAAAGTGAGCAGAACCATATCATACACAGTAACAGCAATGTTGTACAATGATCAACTGTGAATGACTCAGCTACTTTGATCAATACAATGATACAAGACAATTCCAAAAGACCCATAACGAAAAATGCTATCCACCTCCAGAGGTGATAAATTGATGAACTCTGAATGCAGATTGAAGCATACTTTTTCACTTTCTTTATGCTTTTTAATTTTTTTTGCAACATAGCTAAAAATGGAAATGATTTACATGACTTCACATTGAGAAAATCAAACACTGATTTGGCATTTTATATTTGACTCTATTTTGTAACTCTAGTCTGTATTTCATATAAAAACTCAAGCCCTTTTCTTTGTCTCTGAGTGAAGAAGCTCATGAGTTCTAAAGTTCAGTCTTCCTCTCCCAAGTTAAATGCAAAAGTTTAGTTTTTTATTGATCACTTTTAATGCTAAGTTTAGAGGTTCAATGCTCTGCTAAAACACTTTAATTCAAAGGGAATTGTTATCTTACCACCACCTCTAAACTACTTTATGTCAAGGAAATTTGTTATCTCTCATTATTTCAGCTCCTGAAGAAACTCCATGATATGTGTGTGCTATCTTTGGAGGTCTGCCAAGTTGACCTGGTACATTTCTATAAGATATACTGGCCATCTTTGCCCATCCTTGCCCAATTAAAAATGGTTCTATCTCTCTTTTAGGAGCTAAGGAGTCTGCTATTCCTATTTCACTATCAATGACCTCAGGATGCAAATGTGTCTCATAAATCAATCCAACATTCCACTAAGACAGAGAAGGATAGTCTTTGGCCCAATGTGTTAGACCACTTTTCTTAATGTAATCAATCATGTCCTCACCTTCATGATGATGCCAACTTTTTAACCAATTGAATTATTTCCTCACCTGCCTTGTTCTGTTTTTGTTCTATGCTTATAAAAAGGAGCTGTGCCTCTTTTTTGGCATATTTTGCTCAAACTGAGGTAGCCATTTGATCTACTTTACTAACAGGTTTGCATCCTGCTATTAGTTGTTATCTCGCTAGAAGAAAATTAGCTTCAGTTTACTTCTGTTGAATTTTACTTATGACAACATGTGTAATTCATATGATATTGCTTGCCTTCTCAACACTAAAGGAAGGGTGAGAGGGAGGGAAAGAATTTGGAATTCATTTTTTAAAAATGAATGTTAAAAATAGATAGATAGATGGATTAAAAGCATCTCTTCACATTTATATAGAACTTTAGGGTTTGCAAAGTGTTGTCCTGAAAGCATCCTCTTGAATGCAAGTGCAAGTATCATCATTATCAGAAGCAGAAATTAAAGCTAGTTTTACTAACAAAGTGAGATTATTTCCAGTTTATCTTCTTAATATCTTATTTGTACATAGTTATTTACCTGTTGTACTCCCCATTAGACTGAGTGCCTTTATAGCAGAGACTATTTTTCTTTGCCTTTCTTTGTATCCCAAGCATTTAGCATAGTACCTGGCACATAATATGAGATTAGTAAATACTAGTTGACTTAACATGTAAAGTATCTCAATTTGTAATCAATCTAGTTCAAATTGCTTTATATATTTTGAAGTATTGAAATTATATCTTCATATCTAATCTGAATATATAAAATACTTTTTATATACACATATATGTTTGTGTGTATACATACATGTATATGTGTATTTGTTTTCTCCTCCTTTAGAATGCAAAATCCTTGAGAAAAGGTATTGCTTCATTCTTTGTCTTTACATCCCTAGTGCCTGACAATAGGCACTTAATAAATGCTGTTGATCAGAAAGCCTTCCTGAACCACTTTTAGAAACTTAATAATTATAATTCAAATCTAAAAGAGCATCTGATTGAGAATCATCACTAATTTTCTCTTGTTGTAATCATTTAGTTGTCATCTTTCCCTTTGCCTCACTCAACCTATAAATTATACCTATCTGAATTTTCCAGATGATAGAAATCTGTTTTTCCACTATGTATGTGTCTATATATAACCTTGTCCAGACCTTATAGTCTGTAAAATGAGTGGGCCAGACTTGATATTTTGACATCCCTTCTAACTTTAAACCCAATGATTAGTGATACTTTATACTTCTCTTGCTTTCTTAGAGCATTTCCAGAATAATTAAGCCACTTTTTCATGACACAGAGTTGTCATTTTAACCCAGTGAGATCAAGAGTGTCAAATTCTCTAAACTTTAGTTTTCTTCTCTGTAAAATGTAATAATGTTTACTGTATCTGCTGAAAGTTGTGAGGATCAAGTGAGATAATATATGTAAAATATATGTAAGGTAAGGTATGTAAACTGTCTTATGCCTTTCTTTGTATCCCTAACACTTAGCACAGTGCCTGCAAAATAGCAGGCATTTAGTAAATGTTACTATCATTATTATTATTATTATTATTATTATTATTATTATTATTAAGCTTTGTAAACTTTAAAGTGCTATGTCAAATATGCCACACTGCTTTTATGCCTTGTACATAGCAAGCATGTTATCACATAAGTGATAGTTGAACTGGAAAGGTGTACATGCTATAGTTTCTCAAAGTGGAACTGCTAAAACCACTTTTGATGCAGTAGAGAAGGGGCATTTTTTTCTTGATGTGAGCATTTTTCCTTTCTTTCTCAAAATGAACAATGCTATTTTTGAATAAGCCTCCACTTCAGTGTTAAATGGGCAGTCATATCTAACCTTTATGTTTTGCTCTCTTTTACTTGCTCAAGAATAGCCAGGATATCCAAGACCAATGACAGACTAGGTTAGAAAGTTTACATTTCCTTTTACCTGAAAAACAACAAACTGACATCAAAGCCAGTGATTGACTGACTGTGAACCCAATGTGACTATGTGTTTTCTGTATAGTATAAGTACATTTGGGAAATGTATCCATTGTGTCCATACATCCAATGTATACAGAAACCCTATTACTGCATGAAGACATCTCATGCTGCATCAGCTACGCTCCTTTTAGATTTCTTTGGAAGACACCATTATGCCTTTCTTTCCTAGGAAACTCATCACTGGAAAATCTCATTGTTACATGATTGAATCTGCCTGGTACTCACAGTATCCTATGACTTTCCAATTGTTCCCTTTGATGGGAAGGGCAGCACCAAGGGTTCCAAGGCTTCTATTTAAAGAGGGTGCTCAGCATAGTTTTTCTTCTCCATTTTCCACCAGCTATATTGCTCTTGGAATTATTTGGATATTTCCATCTTGTCTTGGGGGGGGTGCATCTCTAGTCATCCTGATCTATATCTTGCCACTGGACCCAGATGGCTCGGGAGGAGAAAGTGAGGCTGGTGACTTTGCACAGCCCTCCCTCACTTAAATTCAATTCACTTGCAAGTCATGACATCATCTTCCTGATGTCATGGTCCTCTTCAAGAATGAAGGACAAACAAAAACAACCACCATCCTGTTCTCAACACCAGATACCTCTTCTTCCTCCCTCTCACTTTTCAATTTCCTTTTATGCATTGTTTTCCCTCATGAGGGCAGCTACTGTCTTTGTTTTTATTTGTATTTGTATCTCTAGTGCAGTATAGGGCCTGGCACAAAGTAAGCATTTAATGTTTATATGCTGATTGACTAACATCTTTTTCTATGAGCCAATTTTACCAACTGATTCCAAATTGCAATAAAGTATATAATAGTTCTGGCATTGGAAATGCAATATCCAACAAATTAAGAGATGACAAGAAATTGAACACTCTTTCTTCTCCCACCCTGTAGACTTGCAGAAAGAAGAGATTCCTTTTAAATTTCTATTAGGAGTCCAGAAGGAGATACAGTACAGTTTTCAAACTAGTATGTTGAATTTATTACATTATTTTAAAAATATAAGCTATACATAGTAGATGGGTGATTTCACCGAAAATCTCCTTTTCCTTTTCTTCTGTGTATAGCAATGCTTACATTTTATGTTTGTCAGATACAGAATAATTTAAAAAATTAAGTGAATTGTAAACAAAAATAACTGTTGGGAGGCTGGAGAAGTTTGTTGCCCATAGACTTCACACCCCTCCAAAGCTTGGAGTTTTCCTCTGTGTGTGTGTGTGTGTGTGTGTGTGTGTGTGTGTGTGTTTTCTTTTAAATCAGTAAAAACCTTGTCATTCTGTATGTAATAAGCCAAGACAGACAAAGTCAAACTTGTTGTTGAGGTCTGATATTAGAACAAAATGAGACATTCACAGGCCATTCAACTGTTAAGAAAAGGAAGCTTAGTTAGCTGTAGGCAGACCATAAAATTGACACAACCTTTAGCTGAGATAGACATGGCCCCACTCATTTTCATACAGAAATATGCCTGATCAGCAGTACAAGGCATGGAAACTTGCCTAGTTTTGACATCTGCCAGATCTGAAGGGCCCCAACTCCACAGGCTGCTTAAATAAATGTTCTTGGGTGAACAGGAAGGAAAATAAAAAACCAACCTGCACAGAGCAGAGTCTTAAGAAGGGCTAGATCAATCTCCATGTCCAGGGACTTTAATAGATAATTGCTCCTATTAATAAATAAATAAATAAATAAAACTCACGAGTGGAGGAAAAAGGCTTCTTTAATTGTGATAAAGAGGGTCAAGAACGAGGTCACCCATGATATCCTCTAAGAAAACTTAGAGAAATGTTTTTATATTTTTACATATTTTTATATTTTCAGGAGTAAAAAGTTGTAGGGTGTGTGTGTGATATATGAGGGGCAAGGCCTGGTCATAAGGTCCCAGTAGCCCTTGGCAATCCAAACAAGAAAACCTACTTCATTCTGATGGTTTTTATCCTTATCTAATTTTCTAATTATACACTTTTCCCCAAACTGTGACTAGCCTAAGCTAGTTTTCTTCACAGGATAAACAGAGCTAAAGATTCTAGGGTGAGGTCCTATGGTGGGGCCCAGCCCAATGTAATTGAGAGTAAGTGCTTCAAGAGCAGGAAAGCAATGACATTACTTAGAACTCTGATATTACTAGAATTATTTAGGGGGAGGGGCAGGGAATATTACATTTTATATTAACAATATTAAAGTTAATTTTCCTGTCATTATTATCACACCCCACTCTTTGGTGGCAAAATTCTAAAGGTCTTCTAGAGCTGAGGTGTCAAACACATGACCATTGGAATGCATTGTGGCCCACAACACTCCTGAGTGCTGCCAAACCAGATTAAAATGTAATTGGGAAATATTTAACAAAATAACTAAAAAATATAAAAATATATATTATATATATAAAATATTTATAAATATAAAATAAAAAATATAAAGTTAATATGTGGCCCACAGGAATCCTTATGTATGGTTTAGTGGTCCCCATTTCGCTTTGAGTTTGACAATACTACTCTAGAGGACCTTTCGTCACTGAAATAGTTTTAGAGTTGTTACTAGATCCTTGGGGATGTGAGAAGCCCTGAATAGGTAGCACAACAAGAAGAAAAGAAACACCAAAAGAGAAAGATAACAAAAACAAAACAAATCAAGCAAAGTAAGCAAAGTAATGACCAAATATGGAAAGCCAAAAAAGAGAAATCTCAGGAAGATTTCTAGATCCCTCAGTAGTACCCAATCCTGATCCATATGGTGGTGTTGTGGTTTAGGGGTGCTGGGAGCCCTGAAATTCAAGGGCAAGCAACACAGGTCCTGCCTCAAATGAATTTGACCCAAGCCATCTTACGGCCAAAGACAAGGTTTATTAGAACACTGGTTGGGGTGAGTGAGATTCCTAGTGAGTCTGTACTATTGGCCAGGTTTTAAAAATCTGAGCACCTTAATGGAGGCAAGATGGATCTTTTATACAGAAGACTGTGGGATAAGAGAAGAGGCCAAAAGGAATTAAGGGTGGGAAGTGGCCAGGGGTGATCTGGAGGTAAGGCTGGGCTAGGTTAGAGGTAATAAAGTTTTAGAAGTTTGGGCATGGGGCCACAATGAAAGGATCAACTGAGAAGGGCCAGTTACCCCAGGTGAATACCAGAGACCTGGCCCATGTGGGAAAGTCCAGGGCTCTTCTTTTTTTGGGTCCATATCACCTCCCCATCATTCCCCCCTCAAACAAATGGGACCCAAATTATTTTGGGGTAAGGGCGAAGGTCTCAGCTTCTGAAACTGCTTCCTGCTGGCAAGGGCATAGAGCTGTCCCTGCCTCTCTGGGTCCCATTAAAGGGGTCAGACTTTGCAACCTTGCTGGAGCCAGATCCAGTGGGCTTTAGGTCTTTAGACCTTGTACCGATCAGAGGTTGGTATATAGCCTGAGCAGTCATCTGGAAGTTTATTGCTCTGACCCTAGAGGAGACAAACCTTGCAAGGAGGTTAAGCAAACAAGGACCAAACATGCACAAAAGGAGCACAGACAAAAGACAATTTCCCTGGAGGAAATTAAAGATGCCTATGGAAAGGTCAAAACATAGATGCAGGGTAGGAGACATGCAAGGTGAATGAGACACGAAACGAGAATAGGGAGCAGCAGGAGGAGCCAGGGGAGAATGGGGTAGGGATAGGAGCTGGGGAGGTGGTGGGATCGGAGGCAGAGAAGGCAGGGGGCTGAAGCCCTGGAGGCCACAAGAAGGTAATTGGCCCCCATTCCCTTTCTGTGGGGCAGCTCTAGCTACAAGCATCTTACAGAATTTTCTGAGAATGGAGTCCCAAGAGAGCTTCATGGAGGCCATTATGCAGGGTATTCCCATCCATCTCCCTTCTTGGCGACAGTATAAATCTAGCTGTAAGAGAGTATTGTATTATAAAGACCCCAAAATGGGCCATGTTTCTTGGTTCTCCAGGTATTACTGAGGCCAAGCTGTGTTGCAAAAGGACACAAGCCTTTTCTTTTTAAGATCTTTAGGGAAACTAATTTTTCTTTCAATTTTGTAAAAGATAAACCAGAGGTGAATTTTTGGGATTTGAAAAGAATTGACCCATTATGGGCGTGGGGCTGGGAGTCCCTCCGTAAAGGAGGATCCCAGAGTAAACCTTGGGAAACAAAATAAACAAAATAAACAAACAAAAATTACCTGAAGTTTTTCCACATTTAGAGAATATGCTTCCAGAGAGGGCGTCTGTCCTTATCCTCTATGCTGCGGAAGGGGTGCCCAGGTCCATGGCCTTGAACTGAACCACTGGACTGAGAGCCTGAGAGCATCAGGCTGAGTGCAAGACAGCCTCGTAACTGTCTGATCTGAGATGTCGGAGCCTTCCTAGGTGCTTGGAGAGCAACCCCAATTGCAGGGTGAGAAAGGGATGGTGGGGTAGGGGGGACACTTATACCTTCAGTCTTGGCTGAAGAAGAGCTTGAGTTTTGTCTCAGGGAACCATATGTTTAGGTATAGGGGTGCTAGGACCCTGAAATTCAAGGGCAAGCAATGCAGGTCCTGCCTCAAATGAATTTGACCCAAGCCATCTTACAGCCAAAGACAAGGTTTATTAGAACACTGGTTGGAGTGAGCGAGATTCTTAGTGAGTCTGTACTATTGGCCAGATTTTAAGAATCTGAGCTATGGAGACAAGATGGATCTTTTATACAGAAGACTGTGGGATAAGAGAAGGAGCCAAAAGAGATTAAGGGTGGGAAGTGGCTGGATCTGGCGGTAAGGCTGGGTTAGGTTAGAGGTAACATAATTGGAGGTTTGGGTATAGGGCCACAATGAAAAGATTAACTGAGAAGGGCAAGTTGCCCCAGGTGAATGCCAGATACCTGGGCCATGTGGGAAAGGGCAGGGCTTTTCCTTTTTGGGGGTCCAGATCCCAAAGACATGGTCTTTTCCTTTTAGGGGTTCAGATTCTATCACCATCAGTGGGTGAGGCCAAATCTTTATAGTTTACAGTAGGTATACCTATATAAAGAAGCAACAGAAAATATGAGGAATATCGGGATGACACTTCTCACATAGTCACTGATTTTTGAACATAAGCCAGGGTTAGAACATTTGCATTTTGTCCTTATTTGTCCTTTATCATCATTCATTTGTGCTTACTTTTTCATGTTTCTCTTAACTCCTGTTTGAAATTTAAAATTTCTATGTAGATTTGATCTTCTTATCAGAAGTGCTTGGAAGTTTTCTTATTAAATGTTCATTCCTCCCCACTCCCAACCTCCCAGTATTATATTCAGTTTTGCTGGGTAAGCTGTCCTTAATTGTAAGCCTATTTGCTTTGCCTTCTGGAATATAGTATTACAAACTCACAGTTCCTTTATAGAAGTGGCTGCTAAATCATGAGTGATCCTGACAATGGCTCCTCAGTTGCTTGAATTCTTTCTTTCTGGCTGTAGTATTCTTTTTTTTTTTAAACCTGGAAACTAGATTTTGGCTATGTTGTTTCTGGGAATTTTTATTTTGGGTTTTTTTGTTTTTCCAGGAGGTGACCAGTGGGATTCTTTCTATTTCTACTTTGCCCTCTGTTTCCAGGAGATCTGGGGAATTTAAAAAAATTTCTTGAAATATGATGTCTTAGCTCTTTTTTTTTTTTGGTTATATCATTCAGGTAGTCCAATGATTCTTAGATTTCCCCCCCACTCAATCTGTTTCCATATCAGTTGTTTTTGCTGAGATACTGTATATTTTCTTCCATTTTTTTCTAGCCTTCTGACATTATTTTAATATTTCTTGTTGTTTTATGGTATCATTGACTTTTGTTTGCGTCAATAAATTTTCAAAGAGTTTGTTGCTTGGGCAAGGTTTTGTATCTCTAGTGCTAAACTGTTAATTCCCTTTCCAATTCTTTCTTCCATAGCTCTCATATCTTTTCCATTTTTTCCTCTGGTGCTATTATTTAGTTGATTAAATGTTTTTTAATTTTTTAAACTCTTCATCCAGGAATTCTAATTGAATTTGTGCCCAAACTGTGTTTTTCTTTAAGATTTTACTTGAATATATTTTGGCGTCATATTCTTCTTCTGGGTTTGTATCTTGAGTATCCCTGTCATCACTTTTTATAAGACATTATTTTTTGTTTGCTCATTCTTCTAGCTTATTTTGTGACTTCATATGTGATATTAGGGCCAGGTTCTGTGTACTTCTGAAGGGAAGGTCTGGGCTGACATTCTTACTGCTTGCTTGAGGTATTGAGTGTTGGTTATTCTAGGCCGAACCTGAGCACCTAGATGGCCACATGTGGCCTTGAGGCTGCAGGTTCTCCACCCCTGGATAGACCAACATCTCACACTGTATACCAAGAAAATGTCAAAATGGGTACACAAAAGGGTACATCACATAAGGGTGATATCATAAACATATTAGGGGGGTATAGAAAATTTTACCTACCAGATAGATAAATAAAGGAAGAATTTATGACCAAACAAAAGAGAGTATTACATGAAATAAAATGGCTAATTTTGATTACATGAAGTTAAAAAAGGTTTTTCATAAAATCAAGACAGCCAAAATTAGAATAAAAGCAGAAAATTGGGGGGAAATTTTACAGCAAGTTTTTCTGAAAAAGGCCTCATTTCTCAAATATATAGTAAACTGAATCACACTTATTAAAATAAGAGCTATCCCCTAATTGACAAATGGCCAAAGAATATGAGCAGGCAATTTCCAGAAGAAGAAATCAAAACTATCAGTAGTCATATAAAAACGCTCTATTGATCAGACTCTTTTTCATACCACTCTATTTTCACTAAAGGTTAAAGAAATGCAAATTAAAACAACTTTGAGGTACCACTCTACACCTATCAGTTTGGCTAACATGACAGAAAAGGAAAATGACATATGCTGGAGGGGATGTGGAAAAACTAGTACAGTAATTCACTGTTACTGGAGTTTGCTCTGTTCCAATCATTCTGGAGAACAGTTGGGAACTATGACCAAACGGCAATTAAAAAAAAGGGCAACCATACCCCTTTGACCTAGCAATACTACTACTAAGTCTGCATCCCAAAGGGATCAAAGAAAAAGAGAAAGGGCCTATATATACAAAAATATTTATAAGAGTTCTTTTTGTGATGGAAAAAATTGGGAATTGAGATGATGCTCATCAATTGGGGATTAGCTGAACAAGCTGTGGTATATAATTGTGATGAAATATGATTATGCTATTAAAATGATAAGCAGGATGGTTTCAGAAAAACCTGGAAAGACTTACATTAACTGATACAAGGTGAACTGAGCAGAACCAGGAGAATATTGTAAATAGTAACACAATGTAACAATGATCAACTGTAGCTAAGGACTTAGCTACTATGATCAATACAATAATCCAAAACATTCCCAAAGGACTGTTTAAAAATGCTATCCACCACCAGAGAAAGAACTGATGAACTCTTAGTGCAAATTGAAGTTTTTTTTTTACCTTTTTCTTCCCTTTTTTGGTTACATGGTTAATATGGAAATGTGTTTTTACAAGATTTTTATGTATAATTGATATAATGCTTGCCTTCTTGATGGGTGGGCAAGGGACAGAGGGGAGGGAGAGAATTTTCAACTCAAAACTTTAAGAAAGAATGTTAAAATTTATTGTGATAAATGTGCTATTAAAAGAAACTGAGGCATTGAAGTCCAAGCATAATCTCTTTATTGGCAAGGCTAGCAATTACCAATAATAGAGGTTAGTCACCAAAGACATACTTTATAGTCAGAGCAACCTTTTACATAGTTTGGTTACTTAAGTTCATTTACATAAGATTTACTGGTGCTAAATAAATTCAGACTTTGATTGGTACATAATTTATGTTGACTTGGAAAAGGAGGGTAGTGGTCTCCAGAATCCATTGTAACAAGGAAAACATAGAATTGAACATCCCTTGGAAAGTTTCCAGCTAGATACCTCCCCTTCACCAGAGGGACCTAGTGCTAGGAAAAACATCTCCTGATAAGGTTGAATTTCCCTCCATCCATTTTCTTTATTTCCCTCAAGAGGCAGGGTCAATTTCAATTGTGTATGTAGTCTCTTCCAAACTTTTCTACCAAGGTCTATACAAAATAAATCCAAATCTAAGCTGCAGAAATTGGTTAGTTATTACTAAAACTCTTAGCTATTAATCAATAATTAATAAATAATAATCTAAATTTCAAAAATAAAAAAGGGAAGAAAAAGAAAAACTAACTCTGACTTTGAATAATTTTTATTTGGGAGTGATTTTTCTCCTTATAAGTTTGAAGCAACCTCTTATATGTCTTGGTTATTATATCTTTATCAGAGAAATTTACTTCAAAGATTTTCCCCCAGTTACCTATTTCTCTTCTATTTCTATCTGCATTGGTTTTGTTCCAGCAAAACCAAATCAAAACTGTTCATTTTATGTTCTGTGATCTTTCCTATTATCACTTGTTTGGTCATGAATTTTTCTCCTATCTATAGTTGTGGTAGATATGTCCTTCCTTGCTTCCCTAATTTGTTTAGGATGTGACCTTTTCTGTCTAAGTCATGTATCCATTTGGAGCTTATCTTGGTATTTGCTGTAACATGCTGATCTATAGCCAGTTCTGCCAGAGTGCTTTCCTGGATTTTCATTTTTGTTGAATAGTGAATCCTTATCCAAAGTTGCCTCACTGTGACTTTTTCTTGCCTTTCCCAATCAGAATTTGTAGATCATTGTAGAAAAAGGATACTGGCAAGCTAGAATAAAATGCTTCCTCTCACTCCACCATCTTGATTTAGTCCCTGGTTCATTATCAATTTAGCCTTTAAGTACATGCATGTTTCCCTGCTTATTTCTTTTTATCATGTCTATTTTCACTGTTGCCTTGTCTGAAATCGTTGTTACTATTTTTTTTTAAAGTTCACCTGAATCATAGTGGATTTTATTGTAGGTACTGATTTCAACTCTGAATTTTTATCTCAAGAGTGTTTCCTTTAAGCAGCATGTTGTTGGATTCTACCCTATTCTATCCCCTTTAGTTTTACGGGTGAGTTTATTCCATTCATGTTCATTTTTATGATTGTTAGTTGTATATTTCCCTACATCCTTTATTCTTATACTTTTCCTTCTTTTTGTCTCCAAGGTCCCTCTTTACTAAAAAGATAGTTAAAGAAAGAAGTTTGCTTAACACTGGTGATCTATAATTGTGAAGGATTGTTTCCATTCTAACTCCATTCTCTCTTCTCTTTCCTGTTTCACAGCCTTAATTACAGATTTTTAAAACTTTCTCTTCAGGATCCCCTGATGCTGGGATTCTATTTTGCTTAGTATTTCCTCCCTGTACTTCCTTCCTTCTTAAACCTTCCTCCTAATTCCCTGTTGACATTAATAAATTTCTATACAAAGCTCTTTGTATGTGTGGGAATAAATGTGTGTGTTCAACTTCTTTTCTCTGGTTCAGGTGAAAGTAAGGTTCATGGGATGCTCACTTCACCCATTCCCTTCCTCAATTTCTATATAATCTTTATTTCATGCACTTTTATTGTGAGAGACATAAAGTGCCCTCCCCTACCTCCTTCTTTCCTACCCTATCTTTCCTATTTCCTTCTTCTAATATAATGAAAACATAATCCCACAACCTTCTATTTGACTTATTTAACTTTCTCTGAGATCACTGAGGTCATCAGAGTTCTGAGAGGACATTCCCTCTTTCCTCCATTAGAAGCAAATAATTCATCATCATATGATATTTTTAATTGATCAGGTGTATTTTACCATTCAGTATTTCTCTTGACTCTTGAATGTGTATTTCAAAGATTTTGCTCAGTTCTGGCCTTTTCATCAGGTATACTTGGAATCTATCATAGGATTATACGTAATTTTGACAGATAGTTTATTCTTTGTTGTAAGTCATTATATTTTGCCTGAAGGACTGACTCTTTAAGATAAAGGAATAAGGGAATTATAACATGACTGGAAATAATACTGGATTACAGCTATTCTTACCTAAAAAAGATGATAAAAATATACCAACAACTTCTAACTACATATCTACTTTCTAATCTTTATATGAACTATACATACACATCTATGTATATTCATATACATATATATGTATAGTATATCCTCAATGAAAATATGATAAAGCAACAGGCAGGCTTACAGAAATTTTTTTCTAGTGTAGACCATATACTCAGAGTCACACAGTTGTTTGAAAGTCAAAAAGAATACAAGGTTCCATTATAATTATTATTTGTTGATTACAGAAATGCATCTTACTGAGCAATACACAGACTTCAAAGCTATCTTTCCAAAAGATGTTAATGAATGAGCAAAATATAGACTTCAAAGATCTCTCTCTCATGCATATGTTAAAATTATACATGATTCTCTAGCAAATGGACCCACAAAGATATCTTTATTCAGTCATTTTATGATGATCAACATCAACTGAGGCCTAAAATAGATACACTCAACAAAGGTGTTTGCCATTGTTATAGAAGATGTCTTGTGCAGAGGGGTTTTCTAGAAATGGAGAGTTCTAGATTACCCTATTTGTGGATGACATTGTGTTGATTGTATCAAGCCCAAGAAACTAGGGGGTCTCCTCAATCAAGCACAAAACTATTTTTAAAAAGAAATAAAAAAAACCTATGTGACTTCTTAAACCGAAGAAATCACACAGGAAAAACAAAAATTGTGAAAATGCTTGTTATTCATGGCATGTAGTTTGGATAGGCAACCCACTGACTTAGTATACCACTACATATATAGGCAGTGCTTTCAATGATCCCAAGTTACTCTCTAATAGAAAAATCCATCTTTCTTAACATCAATATTCTCCTGTTGAAGCTGATTAGCTATCATAAAATCCCACAATATAAAAAAAATAAAAATCACAGATAATCCACAGGACAATGGAGAGATGCATAGCAGACATTAGTAGGATGCAGCATATTGCCAATGATAATTTGTTTGCAAGGACTGATATAAAATATATTATTTAAGATATGTAATATGATTAGAAAAGTGCTTGGCCCCAATACATACTAAGGGATAATGGATAGTCTGAGTGACACACTGGTTTCTTTGGAGGGTTAAAAGAACCAGAGGAAGGCCACTAGGGCACTGGGTAGGTGCTCTATGGGGGAATCACAGAGGTTAAGACGTGGATGTAATGATGGAGGAAGTACCTAACTTAATGAGTTTGTGCCTCCAATAAATTATTGAAGTACTAATGTTCTCAGTGGGAAGTCATGGTATATTTACTTTTTAGTTCTATATGTAATTGCTGACTTTATCTTGCTTAGTCTGCTAGATTAGCATTGTTCTCCAAATAGAAATGTGCAATGCATCTTCTGAAATCCAAGAGACTTGATGAAGTATCAGGGCAACAGATTCTATATAGGTGCCATGCATTGTTCATGGCCACATCAATAATGTAGCTTACCAAAATTGAATACCATTTTTTGCTTCTAATTCTTATCCTGTACTTGGAAATATTTTCATCCATTTTGGCAACACCATACCTACATACTTCATACAGCTTAACTATTGATGGCTGACTTAGTTGAATTTTTTTTTTTTTCATCAACAGAATAGCTTACTTGGTTCAGTGGTTCTATGCCCACAGCATTGGAGCACAGGTTGATGGAATTTTCATCATTCCAACGACACAAAATTATCTCTTCCTTTTCTTCCACTCTGAAATCAAATGACCCCCTTTTCATTTTTTTTATATTTTCTGCATTCATCAAAGGACATTTTTCAGTCCTATTATCACGAATTGCTCCTGTAGCCTTCACCCCTTTCTTCTTCAGAGCTGATATTAGTTTGATACTTGTGAAAAAGTTGTCAAAACATATATGATAAGGATGCTGTCCTCGCTCCAAGAGAACATTAGCAAAGTTCATTACTAATTTTCCACCTAAACCAAGATCATGATCTTTATCTGCTTTTAGGACTGGTTCACCTTGATAGGGTTCAAACCAAACTAAATAACCCTGGGTAGTTGCCCCACACCATATTTTATAACCAATTCTAATAGGTTTACCATTTAAGAATTGGTCACTATCAAAACATTCACACATTGATTTATCAAAGCAATAATATTCCTCCAGGGGAGCATATAAGAGGAAATTTTTATTCATTTGATCTATAAGAGGCCTCAATTTTGTAAACTTGTCTGATTGATCTAGACAACTGTTATCTGCAAAATGGAGGTATGAAAATATTAATTCAAACCTTTCCCTTCTAATTGCATTGTTAACAAGACTCTGCTCTTTATCTGAAGTTTCCCAATACATTCCTCTCCTGGGATAACAAATATATCCACTCAAAAGAAGAACACCAAAAACACACTTCATTTCCTGAACTGTAACTTCCAAGGTGACATTTTTCTGAGAGGCATAATGATTTGTTTCATCAACAATTAACTTGAATGTTTCATCATCAAAAAATAATTCAAAGAACTCGACTGGACTTAGTTTCTCACTTTTGAGATTCAAAATTCCAGAATCCAATGCTGACCAGCTTGGAAAATTGGGCTGAATATCTCTTTTGATCCATTTCTTTTCTGTAAAAGTAGTTACTTTCTGCTTCTTTCTAGCAGGATGTGACTCAACTTCATCTTCTTCATCAACATCAGAATCACCGGAGAATGTAAGACCTTGTAGCAATTCACTTACTCTTGTTTTGTCTTTTTTCCTATCTTTCCGTGTGATGTCACCTGCAGCATATTCCATTGATGAGATGTGCATTCTAGACCATAAGTCCCCAGGATTACGGTCTTTAAGAGTATTCAAAAATTCAATGTTTTTTTCAGCTTGTACAGGAGGACCAACAAGGATCTGAGGTGAACAATCTCTAGAAAAGAAAAAAAAAAACCATGAACTTTGAAAATCCATATGACATAAAACTCAGAAACTAGCGAAGCATAAATATTCTTTGAAATAAGCTCCCTCCTCTCTGGTGAGACAGTAAAATTCACCTCTCCCTTAAAACAGCACATTTCTGGAAGATTTAGAAAAAGGTGGACTGTAAAAAATACTTTGAAATGAGATGTTTGAAGGAAATTGATGTAAAAAGTTTAAAAAAAAAAGCTTATGTAAAAAAAAAAAAAAGGCTGGGATCACTGGTATTTAGTAACTTCAATCTGTTTCTATCTCCAGCACTTAGCACAGTACTTGGCACATAGTAGGCTTTTTGTTTGTTTTTTGATAGTTAACCATGCCAAGACAGAGATAAGTAAAATTAAGCCCTTTGATTCCCCCATGCAATCAACAATACAAGATGAAATAAGCTGCCATCAAGAATTAGAGGAAATGGAAGAAATAAATGATGATGAGTTACACTAATTTTTGAACTTTCACTATTTTAAAAGGACAGTTAAATGGCACTGTTGGACAGAGCACTGAGCCTGGAATCAAGAAGACCTGGGTTTAAATCCAGCCTCAGACACTAGCTGTGTGACCCTGGGATCCTCATCTGTAAAATGAGCTGAAAAAAGAAAAGGCAAACCACGGTATCTTTGCCAAGAAAACCCTAAATGGGGTCACAATGAGTCAGACATGATTGAAATGACTTGAACAACAAACTTCCTGAACAGTTATTTCCTATGTAGCTAATCTTTTGAGTTTATCAAATAAAAGATTACTGAGTTTAGATATTTTTTATTCTTGATTATCTAGACTGAGGTGGAGAAACTGTGGCCTCGAGGTCACATGTGGCTTTCTAGGTCCTTGGGTGTGGCCTTTTGACTGAGTCCAAGTTTTACAGAATAAATGCTTTTATTAAGAGGATTTGTTCTGTGAAGTTTGGATTTAGTCAAAGGAATTTACATATATATAAATACAAACAAAAGAGAAGTGAAGTATCTAAATAGAATTTTAGAAATATTAGAAATGCTAGACCTCTAAAGATTACTGAAAGGTAACAGAAAAGAGGGTGTGTGGAGAAAAGAGGGAATAGCTCTTCCAGACCTCAAACTCTATTATAAAACACCAATCATCAAAATCATCTGGTTCAATATTAGAGAGAGAGATCAATGGAACAGACTGCGGAAATTCAGAAACAATAGAGCTCAACAAGCCTTTATTTGATAAAAATGGAAAAATCAATTATATAGGGGAAAACTTTTTTCTAGTCATTTTTAAGTTGTGAGCAAATTTTTTTTTCATTTATTTTATTTTATTTTTAATTTATGGAATAAAACATGCATTTCCATGATCCCATTTGGGGTTTTCTTAGCAAAGATACAGGAATGGTTTGCCATTTCTTTCTCCAGCTCATTTTATAGATGAGGAAAGTGAGGCAAACAGGGTTAAGTGACTTGCCCTGGGTCATATAGCTAGCAAGTGTCTGAGGCTGGATTTGAACTTAGGTCTTCCTGAATCCACACCTGGCACGCTACCCACTGCACCACCTACCTATTTGATAAACACTGCTGGGAAAACTTTAAAGCAGTCAGTCAGAAATTAGGTTCAGATCAACATCTTACACCACATTCCACAATGCATTCTAAATGGACAGGCAATCTTAATATAAAAGATCATACTATCAAAAAATTAGAAGATAAATAGATTACACACTATACTCATAGCAGTGGTAAGAGATGTACTCTTAAACAAGAGATGGAAGCAATTACAAAAGATAAAATAGCTAACTTGAATTACTTGAAACTGAAATGCTTCTGCGTAGACAACATTAATGCATCCAGGACAACGGAAGTAGTCCAATGTGGGAAGTGAGGGAGAGGAATGTTTGTATCAGCTTTCCCTGATAGGAGTTTGGTATCCAAGCTCCACAAACAACTAGTATATATTATGTTATTATAATATTTGATATAATGCTTAGTGTTATATATTAATCATATTATGTATTACATTATTATAGCATATTATTTATATTTAAATTTCCCCTATGTAACTGATGTTTTCACTTTTATCAAATGAGTGACTGAATTCTATTGTTGCTGAATTTTCCTCATTTAGTCTGTTCTATTGATTTATCTCTCTATTCTTTCACCAATACCAGATGGTATTTATGACTCCTGCTTTATAACACAGGTTATATGGAAGAGCTAGTCCCTCTTGATTCCTGTTTCTTTTCATTTCTGTTGATATCATTTTTCCAGATGAATTTTGATTTTTTATAATTTTAAGTACTATTTAATTAGTGTTAAATGTGTAAATTAATTTTAGTAATATAGACATTTGTATGATATTAGCATGGTCTAGCCATGAGCACAGAATATTGCTCCAGCTATTTAAGTTCTTTAAGGAGTACTTTGTAATTTAATTTATGTAAGTCTTTTGTGTGCTTTGTGAGCTCCATTCCCCAGATATTAAATGCATTTTGTATTTATTTGGAATGGGATTTCCCTAGGACTACTTATGTTTTTTTAATACATAAAATGCTTGCTATTGATTTTTGAAAATTTTGTAGCCTATAACTTTGCTGAAGTTCAATTATTATCTTCTTAAAAATTATTATATATTTTTTATTTCTCTAAGACTTTCCAAGTAAATCACCATATTGTCAAAAAACAGGGATAGCTTTATCTGCTCTTTGCTACCTTTACTCCTTTAATTTCTTTCTTGTCATATTGCTATTGTTAGCATTTCCAGAACCATATTAAAAATAGTGGGGAGAATGGGCATCCTTGTTTCACTCCCATATTTATGGGAAAAGGTCCTAGTTTATCCCCATTGCATATGATTCTTGTTTTTGGTTTTAGATAGATGCTTTTTATATTATTTTTAAAGTCCCTCTATGCCTATACTTTTTCTGTTTTTTAGCATAAACAAATGTTGTTTATATTTTAGCATAAACAAGTGTTACTATCAAAGGTTTTTTCTGCATCTATTGAGATGTGGTTTGGGATGTTTGGGTTTTTAAGATGATTAATGATATTAATTATTTTTCCTAATGTTGAACCATCTTTGCATTCTTGGTATAAATCCCCCTGATCATCATGAATGTTTTCTTGGATAAATCACTATAGTGTGTTTGGGGTTTTGTTTAAAATTTTTGAATCAATGTTCATTAACGATATCAACCTTCAGTTTTCTTTCTCTGTCTATCTTTTCCTGGTTTAGGTATTAGGACTGTGTTTGTTTCATTAATGAATTCAGGTAGGGTGCTTTCCTTATCAATTTTATAATCTCTATAGTATGGGTACTGATTGTTCTTTAAAAGTTTGATAGAATTCTCCTATGAATTCATCTGGACAATGAGTTTGTTCCTTTGGCAGTTCCTTTACAGCTAGATCTATTTCCTTTTCTTTTCTTTTTTTAATTAATTAATTAATTTTTAGTTTTTAACAATCACTTTTGAGTTTTAAATTTTCTCCCCCTCCTCAAGACGGCATGCAATTTGATACAGGCTCTACATATACATATACATATACATTAAACATATTTTCACAATAGTCATGTTGTAAAGAAGAATTAGAACCAATATGAGGAACCACAAGAAAGAAGAAATAAAACAAAACAGAAGGAAAAAAAAGAACAAATAATATACTTCGATATGCATTCAAACTCCATAGTTCTTTCTCTGGATGTAGATAGCATTTTCCATCATAAGATTTTTGGAGACGTCTTAGATCCTTGTATTGCTGAGAAGAGCTAAATCTATCAAAGTTAGTCATAGTACAATGTGGCTATTACTGTCTACTACGTTCTCCTGGCTCTCTATTTCCTTTTCTAAGATTGGATTATTTAAGCTCTCTATCTGGCCTTCTGGGTTATTTTATTTGGTTTATATTACATTTTTGAAGGTATCCCTCTTTTTTTTGTATTCTCAGTTTTGTTAGTATATAATTGGGATATTATGTTCTTATTCTATTCTTCTGGAGCTTTTTTTGAGTATGATTTTACCTTGCTCATTTGCTACTTTGTTGATTTGATTTTCTGCTCTCTTCTTTTTAATCAGATTTGCTAATGGTTTATCATTTTATTAGTCTTTTCAAAGAACCAGTTTTTACTTTTATTTGTAATTTCTATGTTTTTTTTTTGTTTCTAGCTCATCTATTTTCCCTATCTCCTCTTTTGTGCTTATTTTAGGGTTTTTTATTTTCCAGTTTTTAAAAAATGCATATTCAGTTCATTTTTTAATCCTCTCTTTTTCCATTTTGTCAATGTATGATTGTAAGGATATGATGTTCCCCCTGACGACTGCTTTAACTGCATCCCATGGTACCCTTGTTTCATCAGTATAATTTTCTTCTACATTATAAACATTATAGACAAAATTATTAACATTGTTTATATAATTTTTCCTTTGATCCACACATTATTTAAAATTTTACTGTCATTTAGGTCTGTATATTGTTTGTGGTCTCTGAACCAATTTCTATTTTTATTCTGTTATGGTCTATAAAGGATTTAAGTATTTCTGCTTTTTTCCATTTGTTTGCAATATCTCTGTGCCATAGTACATTTTTGTAAAAGTTCCATGTGGTACAGAGAAATATGTGTATTCTTTTCCTGACCCTTTTAAGAAGATTCTACCTGTGTTGCACAGTGGATAGATGGACAGGCTTGGAGTCAGTTAAGACCTGAATTCAAATCTGGTCTCAGATACTTACTGATGTTACCCTGGGCAAGTCACTTAAATAACACAATCTTAGAAAAGGAAATATACCCAAAAGGGGTCATGAAGAGTCAGAAATAACTGAACAACAGCACAATTCTTTTAACTCTAGTTTTCTAGAAATTTGTTTAGTTCCTTATTTTTCCTTTGGTTTAGACTTATCCAAAACTGAGAGAAGCATATTGAACACAATTGTGTTACTGACTATCAATTTAGATGACAAGTCATTCAGGGAGTACGTTTATTTATTAATGACATTGGTTTGTTGCCCATGGTTCCTTTCATAAAAGAATTTCCTTATTTATCCCTTTTTATTTTTTGGGTTTATTTTTGCTTTGTCAAATAGCATCATAGCAAGTCCTGCCTTTTTGGATTCACTTGATGCATAGTGAAAAAAAAAACTTGATCCCTCAGCTTTTTGTATGTTTCTTGTTTTTCAAATGTGTTTCTTGCAAGCAACAGATTGTTTTAGGATTTTATTTTCTTACCCCATCTGTCACTTTTTCATTTTAGTGAACTGTTTTATCTATTCCCATTTAAAGCTATATATTTTCCTCTAACTCTCTCTAAAAAATTTTTAAGCTATGATTTTTTTAATCCTCTTCTGCTGTAAACACAATATTATGTTCTTCAGCTACTTTAATTTTTTTTGGTGGTCCTGTTCTGATTGGCTCTCTTCCCCTTAACCTGATCCCCTCTACTTGTTTGATATCCCTTTCTCTTTAGGATTTTGCTTATTATTCTCCCCAGCTTATTTCTTGTTATATAATTCTTCCCTTTTTTTCCTTCCTCTTAGTTTGTCAAGTAGGCTCCTTCTTCCTCACTTCCTCATCTCCTTTTTAATTAGTCCTATTCATTAGTTTTCAAAATTTAATTTTTTTGTGCTCCTTTCCAATAAGATCTCTCTCTCTCACTCCCCCTCCCCCTCGCTCTCTCTTCCCGTCTCTCTGTTTCACTCTCTCTCCCTCCATTATTCAGCCTCTCTGTGTACTCCAAACACTCATTCTTTGATTCATGACCCCTGTAATTATGCCAGTTGCCCCCTGGGGTTCCAATTTCCCTCCTCTCAATGTGGCATAAGAAGACTTTTCAAGCACCAAATCCCCTAAGCCTTACTCAGTGTAAGCTCTTCATCTCCATTCACTGACCATCTCTCTTCACCTATTGGCACCAAACCTCTCCCAACACCAAAATAAGGCCTCCTTCCTTTTCAATCTTTCTTCCTGTCTCCTCATTCACTACCCTATAGACTTTTATCTTTCTGAGACCACCTTCCCCTCATTGCTAACTTGTGATTTGCCTCCAGTATGTCACACACTCCTCTCTATCCTGCTCCCCTTGCCCCCTTTCATATATCCTAGCATGTTACAATATAGTCACACAAAAAAGCATTAATTTACCTAGAGACAGAATGTCACCAGATTTGGTCCATAATGCCCCATCTACATCTTCAATGTTACTTTACATTTCTTCCTTCACCCCTCCCTTGCCTGTGGCATTCTATCATATTCAAGGCACTCTCTCATCACCTATGACTCCCTGGGGCTTGCCTTACCTCCACCATTCCATCCTAATCTAGGTGCTTTCTTTAGTCACCTATATTTCCACAACAGTTGCCTTGCCCCCCCCCCCCACTTTCCAGTCACATACAATTGCCTCATGCCCTGGTTCAACTCCATCAAACCCCTATGACAAATGATAAACTCATTCCTCAATGATTAACATATTTCCACCCTGTCATACCCACCCCATCCCAGTGATTCTGAACCCCCAATTGACATTGTTCAAACTCCATTCCTCAGTCCCCAGTGATCACTCCTTTATTCCCATCCTTCTCAATTCAAACCCCTCCCCCCCAACTTCCCACTCTGAAGCTACATAAACCCTTACAACATACTTTCTGGAATACCTGCTCCATAGGTAACAATCTATATTTCATCTTAAAACTTTTCTTTTCCTGCTCCCTCCATCTTCTCGCATGCTCTTGTCAAATGTAATGTCCTTTTCTCAATACTGATTCTTCTTGACCTCTCTCCAACCTTGACACTATTATCAGCTTCTCCTTCTTGGGTTTTAATGACACTGCTCTTCCCTAGTTCTCTTTCTACCTCCATTACTGTCCTTCTTCTGTCTCTTTGGAGGGACCTTCATCCACATCTTGCCCATTAAAATGATGGGTGTCCCCCAAAGCTCTGTCCTGGGCCTTCTTTTCTCTTCTCCATCTATACTATTTTACTTCGTTATCTCATTAGGTTCCATGGTTTCAATGATCATTTTTATGGATATGATTCTCAGATCTATTTATTGATTCCTAACCTCTCCCAGCTTCAGTCTCATATCTTCAACTGCCACCTCAAACTAGAAGTCCTGTAGACATTCAAACTAAAAATATCCAAAACCAAACTATCTTCCCCACCTACCCCACTCCTTGACTTTTCCTGCTTCCTAACTTCTCTAATATTGTTGAGGGTACACCATTAGCTCCAGGTTCTCATCATAGATGTCATTCCCAATTTCTTACTTTCACCCCTGTTATGTAATCTGCTGTCAAATCCTGTTACTTCTACCTTCATAAAATCTCTCAGATACGCCTCCTCTCTTTTGACACTACAACCATCCTAATGCATGCCTTTATTACCAGCAACACCCTGTCTCAAGTCTTTCCCCACTTGAATCTATCCTTCACTCAGCAGTCAAATAATCTTCCTAGAATGCAAGTCTGACCATATAATCCCTTATTCAATAAATTCCCAGTGACCCCCGATTGCCTCCAGGATCCAATAAAATCCTTTACTTGACTCTTAAAGTTGTTCACAACCTAGCCTTACCTTACCTGTCTTCTTAGATATTACTTTCCTCCACGTACTCTGTGATCTAATGACATTGGCTTTTCTTTGCACATGATACCCTATCTCCCCACTCAGAGCATTTTCACTGGTTCTCTCTAGGTAGATTTGTTTGCCTGACCCAAAGAGTAAACTTGGGCTGTGCTGCTCTGAGTTCCATTCTGATTAGATAAGCGAGCATCCACCACAATGAATAATTGTATAGGGTGATCTCTATAGCCCAGAGATAGCCAGAGGAGCTTTGCAGTGCTCTGGCTTAAAGGGAATTGTTTCTCCCATGGTGCTTTCTAAAAGCCTTGTTAAGGGTGACAGTGAATTGAAACAGCTTATAAATGCTATGTTTAAATAATAGAAGAGGATTTGCCCACTGAAGAGTGGTGAAGACCAACAAAACAGGCAATAAGCAGAGAAGCAGTTTTATGTGATGCAGATAGTCCAGAACAGACCAAAACATCAAAGCCTCAAGTCCAGAGTTATGAATTCCCCTGGACACATAGGTTTTCCTTCCTCTTGTGTTTCCCTGTCAGGTTTCTGTGTGTGCCCATTGTTCACTATAGATATTAAATACATCAGTGGGAGAGTGTGATTCAGGTTTATATTTGTGTTATATATACACTGATTATAATGTATTAGTATTTGTGATGATATTTCTTTTGCTGCTTATTAGATAAGTGATTATGTTTAATATCTAAAAGTATCATTATAGTATTTGGTTATATAAATAGACAATAAAAATTATAATCATGATGATGATATTAATAATGATAATAGCATATATATATCACTTTAAAGTTTACAAGGCAATTTACAAATATCTCATTTTATCCTCACAATTCTGGGAGGGTTGGTTTTTTTTTTAGATTTTTTTACATTTTACAGATAAGAAAACTGATGTTAAATGACTTGCACAGCTGCTAAGTGTCTGCGGCTCGATCTGAACTCAGGTCTTATTGAATCCAGATCCATCACTGTATCCACTCTGCCACTTAGCTCAACTGTTAAAGTGTTGATAGGGAGAAGGTATTTCCCCTCAACAGAATTACTCCTTAGAGTCTGAGAAAGTTTGAGGGGAATAGTAGGGTAGTTGTTTATCTCTGAGAATCTAGACCTGCCAGGCTGAGGGTAAGTTAGAGTGAAGAGACAATGGTGTCAACATGAAACATGTGCAGATTTTAAGAAAAAAACATACACATACACATATACATATATGTACATATATAAACAGATATAGATATACACAAAACACATAGTTGGGAAATGTCTCATTATGAAGTACTTCTCCCTATGGAGTACAGAAGAAGTTGTGTGTTTTGTAATTTATGAGGAATCCATAAGAAGACAAAGAGGAAAAATGTGTTAAGAAACCTCTTTTGTCAAAACTGCTATAATTAATATGTTATAAGGAAACTTCAGGAAGAGAATTCTATTGTAACATAACTAATGATGTTAGATCAAAACTACTGGGTGATAGACAAAAGCCACATATGTATGACCCCCAAAATATACATCATGGAAAAATGTATACATACACATATTTATGGGAGAGATAAAGTCAGAGAAAGATACAGAGCTAGCTCCTTATCTACCTTTGATATGCAAAGATGACCACCATATACAAGGCAAAAACTCTATAAATGTAAGAATCATGCAAAAGCTTTCATTTGAAGTTCTCAATGAGGTTTTTCCTTTATCTATCATACATTATTGTCTTGCCTGCTTTCCAACTTGTTATTCATAATACTGATAACCCAGATAACATACCTTCTGAGTGCATGACAGACCTCTTCTTGTGATTCTATTTCTTTAGAAATTTCTTGCTTTGGGAGCAACATTCCATCTTTAATTATGATCTCTCCAGCTGAAATAATAAACAAAACATACAAATGTCACTTGATCCCTATTTTAGGAGAAAGGAACCTAAGGTAAAGTGAATAAGATGATCTAAATGAAATGGTTGTGATGGGAATGCATGACTTAAATGCAAAATGTGTCACAATATGTAGAAAGAGGAAGAGAAAGTAAAAAAGAAGTATTAAAGAGATAGAGTAAAGAGGATAGAAAGTCTTTGGAAAGGGTCAGATAAGGAGAGGTGGGAGAGGGGTCACACAAGGATATCTTTAAATAACAAGAAACATTTTGACTATGAAGATGAAGATGTGGCTAGGGTATTAAGTGGAGCTTGGAATTGGCCTGCAGAATGAACAACAAGTTTACTAGAAAAGGTTATAAGTAGAAAAAGAAGAGTAAGAAGATGAGAAGAATACAATGTGGATATAGATGTGTTTGGGGTGACTAGGAAGCATAGAGGCTTAGAGAATACAGGAAACAGTGGTAACAAATATAATTAGCAAGAGAAGATGATTATCAAAAATGTGGAACAATGATTGGTGACTAGCTGGAAGAAGAATCAAAAGGGCAAAGTCAGGGTTGGAGGGCCAGGGGAGGGGGCTGGAGTGGTACGAGTGGTCTTTCCTTACTTAACAAGTCAAGGTTCCTAAAATTCTTCAGTGCCACATTCCCATATGTATTCTTCTGAGCTGGGTCAAAATGCTGCCACTCTTCTGAAACAAGGAACTTCACTTCTTCCTCAGTCTTCACTGATGTCTGAATTATGGAAAGATCAATCAATCAATAAACATTTAATAAGTGCCTATTTTGTGTTAAACACTGTTCTAAGCAATGAGGATACAAAAACAAAAATGAAAAAGTCCTTGCCTTCAAGGAGCTTACTTACACTGGTTGGGGGAAATAACATGTACAGAGATGAATATATATAATACATACAGAAAGGAACTATGAAGTCATTTCACCAGGGGTAGGGAAAGGGAAGCTGTAGCTTAATAGGGAAAGGGGAAGATCAGGAAATGTCTTCTACAGGAGGTGAGGAGGTAATGAGCTTCAAAGGAAACAAGGGATTCTAGAAGGCAGAAGGGAAGAGTGAAGGAATTCCAGAAATGGGGGAGGAAAGGCACCTACACAAACACCAGAGTAAAGAGATACTTGCTAATCCTTGCAAATGAAATTAATCAACAAATATTTATAAAACCTTGCCCAGTGCTACTCCAGATACTATAGAGGACAGTGGATTGGTCTATCAAGAATGGCACAAGCAACTATTTTTGCTTTTCTTTGTGTCCCCACAACCGTGTGTAGCACATAGGAAGCTCTTATAACTGTTTGCTGATTGACTGGTAACTTTCAAACATGCCTATAAGGAAAACCTAAAATTAATCTAATGGATAGTCATCCTTTTAGTTTAAGGTTTTTGCCATAATTAAAATGTAAATATTCTCAGGTGGAATAACACATTAAGCCACAATCAGTGATTTCATTGAGAATGAATTTATTAGATCCTTTCTTCTACAGACCTAATGAAGACACATGACTACTTAGTCTCTTGCTACAGGAACAATTTCACCACTCAACTAAGACTAGAACAGATTCATTAGTAGGAAAAGAAGAGTAGGAGGACCAGAGGGATACTGTAGCCATGGAATGGTTGGGATGACTAGGAAACATGAAGGTTAGAGAAGGCAGACAATAGCAAACAAGTATAATAAGCAAGAGATTAATATTATCAAAGATGTGATTAGTGGCTAAATGAAAGAAAAATTTCAGTGGGAAGCAGAATCAAAAAGGCAAAGTCAGAGTTTGGGGTGGTAGTAGGATGAGCAAGGAGTTGTTGTTTTTGCATAAACAAAACCAACAAGAAGGTAAACAGGTAACTTGAGGAAAAAACCTTTGCAGCAAGTTTTTTTGATAAAGGTCTAATATCTAAGATATATATAAGCAAATATATATACAAGTAAATCTTCAAATTTGTAAGAATATGAGTCATTCCCCACTTGATAAATGGTCAAAGATGATAAATAGGCAGTTTTCAAGGAAAGAAATTCAAGCTATCAACAATCTTGAGAAAAAAAAATTCTCTAAATTACTAATAATTAGAGAAATGCAACTTAAAGCAAATCTGAGGTACCACCTCACACCTACCAGATTGGCTAATGTGACAGAAAAGGAAACTGACAAATGCTGGAGAGGATGTAGAAAAATAGGTTCAGTAATGCACTTCTGGAGGAGTTGTGAATGGTACAACTATTCTGGAGAATAAATGGGAACTATCCCTAAAGGGCAATAAAACTGTGCATATCCTTTGTTGATGTTGTTCATCCTTTATTCTCAAAGAGGATCAATAAGGGTGATGTCTTGACTTGTGAGTAAATTGGAGTTTCAGTGAGGCAGAGCTGCACAGAATCATCAGCCTCACTCTCTCCTCCAGAGTCATTGAAGTCCCATGGCAAGTCAAGAGTCAAGACAACTAGTGATGGCCCAGGATGCTGTGGTTAGTCCTAGTTCTAACACTTATTAGCCCTATGACTTTGGGCAAGTCACTTATCTTCTGTGAATCTCTCATTTTTAGGCATTGGACTAAATGATTTCTAAGGTCTTTTCCAATTCTAAATCCTATAATTCTATTAAAGTGTAAACTTCAAGTTTACACAGAGTTTGAACTTTATGGTTTTACATATGATGTCATTATTCATTTTGTTTGACTGTCTTGTTGAGATTGTTATTAAATTTATAATAAAATATTTCTGAAAACAAATGGAGACAGTTTGAAATAGCTGCTGTGGGGAATATATTGGGAAATCAACAAAATAAGAGCAAAAAAACTGTCAAGAAACAGAGTTCAGCTAAAATTAAATATGACTTGTAGTCTAACCACCATAACTCCATGACAAAGGAGAGGAAAGTGCCTGATAAATGGGGGCTAAACATGTCTAAATAGGTGATGAAGAAAGTGAAGAAATGTTATTTAAGAGAATAGGAAAAGAACAATAGAGATAATGAAGCTTCCCAGATGTTTCAGGCTCAGGTACTGGGGGTACCTCCAAGATAAGAGGAGATAAAGGCAAAATCAAGGGGCACCAAGAGATGGGTGAGGATAAAGTTGTATGTCAGAGAGGATAGAGGGATCATAGCTTACCTGGGATTGAGTAGAATTAAAAACTGATACCACTGTCTGGTCCCTGAGAAGTTCATCCGGGTGATGAGAAGAAATCTGCGAAACAGGGACACCTGAGGGAGGAGAAAAAAGTCCTAAGTAAGAATAGTTCTGGTCATGTAATGACCTTTTATCATGGGGCCCAGAATCAGTTATCCTCTAGACTTTTTTAATATATGTTGAACACTGAAAATTATACAAATTATACAAAAGACAGATTCCTGCTCTCTCTGATCTAATGCAAAATTATTTTCATTCTGCAGCAGACTTCTAAGGTTATAAATTTTTAGTGACAAAACTAGGATGGATGGGACAGGGTTTGTGTATAATGTTTGAAAGGGGAAGAAAAGACTGATATGATAACAGAGAAGGCTAACTTACTCAACTCAAATTCTGCTTTTGTTTTCTCTTCCAAGAATGGCCCTTGACCTGGAAAGCACAAGGGACAAAGTTGAAACCCAAAATAAATGATCTGGTGGTAAGAGAAACTCTAGCTGACTTCAGTGAATTTAGGTCACCAGACACAAAGCAACTATATACTAAGGTAGTAAAATAATTAGCACATGTAATTATTATAGTGCTGCTATTAATGGCCTCTGAAAGACTATGGAGAATAAGAGAAGTGTTACAAGATTGGAGAAAGACAAATGTCCCAATTTTCAAAGTTGGGAAGAGGTAAAATCTATTAACTACAGACCTTCAACTCTTGGCAAAATTCTAAAGGACTAAAATGATGTTTTGTGATAATTTAGAAAGGAAAGCATTGCTCACTAAAAGAAAACATGGCACCTTTGACCAGTAATAACATTTCTGAGCATATAGTCCCATGAAAGTCAAAGTCAGACACATAAATACCAAATAAATGCCACATAAATACCAAAATATTTGTAGTCGTATTTTAAGAAAAGTTTCACTGATACTTTTATATTACTGTCATTTCCCAGTACTGATCCCAACAACTCAAAATAGAACTCTTTTAACAAATAAAAATAGTTAACCAAAACAACCCAACACATTAAGTATATCTGACATTATTTGCCTCATTTTGTAGATCACTACCTCTGTTCTGAAAGGAGGAAAGTATATTTCTTCATCTGTTTTCCAGGACCAAAATTTTGTCAATGCATGTATCCAAATTCTGATTTTATGTAGTTTATTTACTTTATCATTCTTGGTCCTGGAAAACAGATGCTCTGTGGATGAACAAACAACAAAGGAGGAAAAGGCATTAGTGGATTGTAGTCTATACATGTGGAGTGAATACCCACATGAATGAGATCACAGATCCACTGAAGGGAACTAGAAGGGAAGCACATGGGAGTGAGGGAAAGATAAGACTCTAAATTTATGAACCTGAGTGAATGGGAAAATTGTGGTACCCTAAAGAAAAATAGTGAAGTTTAGAGGAGAATAATGTTTAAAGCAGAAGATAATGAGATTGTAGGATGATAGATAGATAGGGCTTTTGCAAGATATTTTATTCCAATCCCATCAGTTTACAGATGAGGAAACTAAAGCAAAGAGATAAAGTGACTTGTACAGCTAATGCATTGCTGACCTGATATTTGAATCTTCCAGACTCCAATTCCAGTGCCTTATCCACTGTGCCATGCTACCTCAAAATCAGGATTTGCTTTGCTTCTGCCTGGTTTCAAAATGGTTACATGTGAAGCAAATGTAATAAACACCACACTGTGGAAACCAGTTTTGGTCATATTGATTTTGAGGTACCTAGGGGACTTCCAGCTGACCTGGAGTCGGGGAGACTCATCTTTGTGAGTTCAAATTTGGTCTTAGACATTTAATAGCTGTGTGACCCTTGGTAAGTCATTTAATTTGTATTTGCCTCAGTTTCCACATCTATAAAATGAGCTGGAGAAGAAAATGGTAAAACTACTCCACTATTTTTGCCAAGAAAACCCCAAAACTCTTTGCATGAAGAGTCAGACACAACTCAAAATGACTAGACAACAACAACAAAAGGGGACTTCCAGGAAGAGACATTCAGCACACAGCTGTCAATGTAAAATGGAGTTGAGGAGACATACTCGTTCTGAATACATGGATTTGAGAGTTATCTGCATAGCTATAATTGAACAGCTGATGAAATCTTTCTAAGTGAGAACTTGTAGGAAAGAGGGAATAAGAGTCTAAGGCAGAACTTTCAGAAACAACCACACTAAAAGGACAGCAAAGAAGACTCCGAAGTGATGAGACAGGAAGGAGGACCAAGAAAGAACAGTGTTATGGAAGCCAAAGAAGAATGGCGTATCCAAGAGGAGGACTAGTCAATAGCATCAAAAGTTGCAGAGAGGTCACAGAAGGTAAGGCCTGAGAAAAAGACTATCAGTTTTGTAGTGAAGTGGTCAATGATGATCTTAGAGAGATTAGTTTCAAGGAAGTGTTGGGGACGGGGTATAAAAAATTAGATTGAAAGAGATGAAAAGTGAGTAGTAGTGAGGAAGTAGAAGCAGTAAGGATAAACAATTTTTTTAAAAGAGAACATTTCACTAAAAATAAATCCAAAAAGTATGAGCAGGGGACTCAACTTTAATAAAGAAATAACTGAAGTTAATATCATGTTAAGAGCAACTAATTTCCCAAACATTTTGAGCATTGATTCAAGCAAATTAATTTTAAAAACAATTATTTTATCAAGCTTTTTCTGTGCATGAGAAAAGAGTGTATAAGTTTAGTTCAGAAGCAGAATCGTCAAGTTTTCATACTAGTCATATTGCTATTTTATATCACTAAAAATGAACATAATTATGGGGCAGCTAGGTGGTGCAGTGGATAGAGTTCAAATCTGGCCTCGGACACATGATACTCACTAGCTGTGTGACCCTGGGCAAGTCACTTAACCCTGATTGCCTTGCCAAAAAAAAAACAATAACAAAAAACATAATTTCAACAGTAGTACACTTTAATATTGCAATTATTGTATACACAGGTAAGACCTGGGTTCAGGTCCTACCTGTGACATGGGTTGGCCGGTGACCCTGGGCAAGTCACTTAACCTTTAGTGCCTTGGACAACTTCAGGAGGGAGAGAAGAAGCCGACCTGCACTGTTAAGGAAGTTCCAGCTGGGTGAAATCAGAGGTCCAGTCCTAGACTCACGCCTGTCTCCTTGATCTTCCCAATTACAGCCACACTTGGTCTTATCTCCTTGATCAGAGGAGGAGGAGGAGACCCAATTACTAGGCTAAAAATAAATATTTTAGGACTACTGGTCAAGTAAGAAACAATATTTTCTCTGACTCCCCACAACCTTTTTTTCAAATCTCTCCAAAACAGAAATTATGCACCAAAGATAAGGCAACTTCAGTTGTCTCCACATCACAACCTTATCTGGGTTCATGACCCACAGGTTAAGAAGCACAGAAGGGGTTGTGAATGGAAAGAGTTTAAAAAGCCCTGGTCTAGTATACCCAGAATCCAAAAGAAGGTTTAAAAAAAACCCAGGAACTGATGCTCACTTATACTTGGGACCTCTCTTCTACTTCCAATGCTACCTGCAGCACTCCACCAAGCCTGGAAAAAAGAGCACAGTATCCAGCTGGGGCCATTTTTAACCATCAAAAGGTCAACTGGGGCAGACACCTAGTCTGGTGAACTAGAAATCGCTGAATGTGGAAGAAGGCTGTGACACTTTGACTTGGAGCCCCTGAGGAAACCACAAGCAGTGAAAGGGAGTCAGAAGTGAGCAATAGAGAAAATAAGTGAGGGGAAAAAGACTGAAAGTACAAAAGATTTAAAGAAGGAAAAAAAAAACCTCAAAGACCTTGAACATTAACAGGAAAAACAATAATAACAGAAATAAATATGGCCTCCAGATCTAGTGAATAATTTCAAGCATCTATTAATAAATACTATAAAATAAAGGAAAATAATCCAACATTTGTTGAGACAGAGGATCCTGTGGAATGTAAAGAGAACATGGAACCATGACACACTATTTCTGAATGGTTTAAAAGAGACATGAGAATTATGAGAGCAGAATTTATGTCCTGCACAGCAAAAATAATTTGCAGAATAGAAAAACTGGAATCTACAATGGCAAGCCTCATTAAAGAAACAAATGCAAGAACAATAGATTGGGAATGCAAATACACAGAAGTGAAGGACAACCTAGAAGACAAGCAAAAAATAAAAACATTAAAAGGAAGTATTGCTCACTATGGAAGCAAAACATACCGCTCTCAAAGAAGGATCAGAGATCTCCCAGACAGGACAAAGAACCTCAACACTATAATGAAGAAAACTGCCCAGTACTTCTGACCATAGAAAATGAAATTCCAACTTCAGAATTCACAGATCACCCCCAAAAAGCAACAACAACAAAACAAGGTTGAGAACTCCAAAGTACATAGTGGTTAAACTTCACAATTTCAATTCAAACCAATGAGTTCTGCAAGCCATCCGGAGAAAGACCTTCAAATACAAAGGAACAGACTATTTCAATGATGCAAAACTATTCCACGTGGGCTAGAAAAAGGAGAAGAGATGAAATAATGTGTTCTGAAGAGCAATGGAGCCCCGGATATAGCCCATCCTATCCTATAGACTGATCCTGAAAGTCTGAGCTTAACCATATAGAACAAAAGATGGACGTTCAATAATAAAGAAGAATTTCTAACATTTTTAGGAAGAAAACTAGAAATGAAGAGATTATTTGCTTCTCAAACACCCCAAATAACAGAAATGCAAAAGTAAATAAATGCATCAGGCAAAGACAACAACAGCAATGAAGTTAACAACAGAAAGAGCAGTAGGAGACTTCTTTCTAAATGTACACAAAAAGACAGGGTTAAAGATGGAAGAGTGCTGGGAGACAAGATTTGTATAAGTATAAGACTTTAATACTAACCAGCAGGCAGCCAATTAAGGTTCCATATATCTAAGATTTCACATATAATTTCCTTCCAGATTCTGTCATGAATATACTAGCAGTCAGACCACCTAAGAACAGTAAAGATTTTTGAGGCTTGATTTGGAATTACTACTATTTCCTGGAAACTTGTTTCTTCTTTGGAAATCCAGTGAATCACAGAACTCTATCAGTAACTTGCTTTTTATTTCAAAGAGGTCATGAAACCATCTTCTCATATACAGCTGTTCTTCTGGGACTTTTTAAAGTCTATGTGATCAACGTGAATGTGAACCTTTGGACATTCTTCGCAAAGAAATTTGGTCATAGATGGTGCTCCTTTTCTCTTTCCCATATACTGAAACATAAATTGCATCTAAGTAATTCTTCATACAAAGACAACATATGTTGCCTTTATTTTGCCTTTATTTTTGATGTCAACACATGTTTTAACACTGCAAGACCTTGTTTGGCAGCATGTTTGACTATGTGCAATAACTTTTGTTAGCTCCAGATTATATCTTGTTCTCTCTAAAATAATCACAATTTTTTAAGAAAAATCATTGAAGTGCTTGCATTCTCAAGATCTGCAGCTTGTTTCTCATTTCCTTTTCATTAAATTTGGCACTCCATTTTACAGAGCTCCATGCTAAGAAAAATACTACCATACAATGGAAGCCACTTTAAGCCATTTTTTTTTTCAGGACTCAGTGTAAGTGTCCAAGAGTACTCTGCCTGATTGCCAAAATGTCAGCAACAATCCTGTCAACTGATGATTTGGTAAATATACTATATTTTCTTAATGTTTGGACAAATTCCCATATAGTATTATCTGGACAGAGGTGTGGTTTTAGAAGAGCACCATGCTGTGGTAGATGGTGTAAAAGTGACTGTCCACCTCCTGATGCACCAGCCTAACCAGGTCAGGATGTAGGTGGGGGCCATACCCAGCATCACAGCCAGGAGGACAAAGTACATGGACTTCAATGTGGAACACGAAGGACAGCAGTATCTTCCTGCTTTGGCTCTCTCTTGAAGTGTTGTAGCTAGGTCTCATGCTCTTCTCGTTCCTCCTTTCTTCTCTTTTCTGTGGTAGGTCAGTGAACCACCAGGCTCAAGGGAGAACCCTTAGCCACAAGCTGCCAGAACTCTTGCCTGCTCTGGAGCTGCCGAGCTTGCTACCTCCTCCTCCACCACCACCAGTGCCACAGGCCCTGAGCCTTAAGGGCTGCAATACTGAGTAGCAGGCAAACTGCTTCCAATAAGGAGCCTGGCTCCCCTAGTTTTCTGCTCCCCAGGAGATATGGACACAGATGATAGGCCAGTGAGAGCACAGCAACCTGGGAGCTATAGGGACACAGGTTCTGGTTACCTCAGGAAGAGTTACGGCTCATGACCCTCCTCTGACACCATATTGCTTTAAGCAGTTCTTTTTAAGGGGCAGCTAGGTGGCACAGTGGATAGAGCACCAGCCCTGAAGTCAGGAGGACCTGAGTTCAAATATGGCCTCAGACCAAACACTTGATATGTGCTAGCTGTGTGAACTTCGGCAAGTCACTTAACCCCGATTGCCTTACTAAAAAAAAAAAAATAAATTAAAAAAAAAAACATTCTTTTTAAGAGTTTGGCAATCAAAGGAATGAAGGGATATCATTGATTTTTTTTTGAAGGATGAGCAGCCGTAAGCATGTTAGCAGGCAGCAAGGAGTTAGTAGATGGGTTCAAAATTAAAGTGACAGGGAGGAAATGACCAGTGAGGTAAGCCATTGGAAGAGACAGGCAAAGTGAAGGGCTACTTCTTATTCAAAGAAAGTGATAACGAACAAAAGGACAGTTAAAGATGTAGAGGGGTTCTGATGTATGGAGTAAGGGAGAAGCTCACAGTAGACAACTTCTATTTTCATTAAAATAAAGTTTTATTGATGCTTTTTTGTTTTTCATAAATGTCATTTTTCTATGTGCATACCTACTTCTTTCTCTACTCCTACACCCCCAACTGACACAGAAAGTAAGGAGAATGTTACATTCAGCATCTGTAGTCTCCACTCAATCTTCCAAGAAAGTTTTGTATGTTTTCACCAACTCAGCATTGGGAGTAGACCCTAGAACAGAGCTGACCTGGCAAAAACAGAACCAGGGTCTACACATCTGCCCTGCCACCCCTACCAGTCTATATTGGCTACTAGTCAAAGAACAAAGATCCTTCTGAACACTCATCACTCTGGGAGAAACTTCAACAATAAAGAGTTCTAGGGCACAGCTGACCTGGTTGAATACTTCATTCATGCCTCGCCCCTTTATAATGTCTGATCCTAGGACTCTATTGACCCCTGTGTTGACTGTCAGACAGGAATAAAGAACAGATATATACGATGTGTGAAGAGAAGTATGCAAAGGATACAAAGAAAGGCCAAAAAAAGTCCCTCCCCTCAAGAAACGCACAGTCTACTGGGGAAGGCAACATGCAAACAGCGATGTCCAAATAAGATATCTATAGATCTATCTATCCATCTAGATATATTTCACATATACATATATATCTACATATATATGAAGAAAAGATATACATCTCACATAAGGTATACATATATAAGACATATCACATGTTTTATATGTATGGGTGTGTATCTTGTTTGTACATAGTTGTTTGCGTGTTGTCTCCCCCATTAGTGAGTTCCTTGAGGGCAAGAACTTTTTTGACTGATTTTGATTTCATTAATACCACCTCTGTGATTCTAATTTTACATACATACACATACATATATGATAAATTGGAGATAATATCAGAGGAAAGGAGTTAAGAAATTAAAATTAAGGAGGACTGGGAAAGGCTTCTTGAAGAAGGTGAAACTTGAAGGAAACCAGAGAAGTCAGGAGTAGGAGAAGAGGAAAGAATGAGATCCAGGCATGGGGAACAGCCAGTGAAAAATGTCAGAAGTTCAGAGATAGCATGTCAGGTGCAAGGAACAGCAAGGAGGTCAGTGTCACTGGATTACAGAGTACATGGAGGCTTAAAGTTTAAGAACATAGAAAGGTAGAAAGAGGCCAGGTTATGAAGGGCTTTAAAAGCCAAACAAAGGATGTGATATTTGATCCAAGAGGTAATAGGGAGTTGATTGAATAGATATGGTGAACTGTAGGAAGTTCACTTTGATAGCTGAAGAAGGATGGACTAGAATGAGGAAAGACTTGAGGCAGGGAGTCTCTCAACCAAATTATATGACTTTTGAAATTCTGCTACTTCTAATAATACTTCTATCATGGATCAAAAGAGAGGTAATTACTTTCCCTGTGCATGAAGAGATGAGGACCTACACCAAGGTGGTGGCAAGATTAGAAGGAAGCAAATCCAAGAGATGTTATGAAGGTAGAATCAACAGGATTTGGCAACAAATTGGATACGGGGAGCGAGAGTGAAGAGTCAAGTATGATACCTAGGCTACAAGCCCGGGTGACTAGGAGTACAATTTTGCTACTATGAGGCACAAGTGACAGATACTCAATATGTAACTGTCAGAGATGAAACCAAGATGAAGAAGACTAGGATGGAAAATTATAAAGTGGAGCATAAGAAAGACAAACTTAGTTATGCCTATCTACTATGCCTATGGCATTACTCAACAGTCCCTGCTAAATTTAAAGGATAAAAGGTAGTTAGGTTAATGAGGAGATGGTTACTATGGCAAAAGGAATGAATCTATGGAAAGTCACAAAATCACATACTTAGACTATCCCAATATTAAAATTATGTTGTATGTATTGAAGCAATGTTGTAAAGTGAAAAGAACACTGGACTAAAAGTGGGACTACCTGAATTTTTGTTCCAACTCTGCCACTAATTAGTGATGCACAAGTCATTTCATCTCTTGAGGCCTTAAAGAAATGATGAGGTTGGACCAGAAAGTCTCTTTTAATTCTAATGTTCTCTATTCCTTTTGATATAGGCTTAGTCATGTAATAGTACTTGAGTCCAAAGATCTGTTCCCTTAAGAAGGCAGATACAGGGCCTCCAAAAAAATAAAGAAGTCCAAATTCTAACACTTACCATTCTCTTGTAAGGGATAGCGATCCTGAGATTCATACTTCAGCTGGAGGCTTTGTGACTTCTGGGGTGCTCCTTGATGCTCTGTCTCCTCTAAGTGTTCTTCTAGTCTTTGTGCAAGAACTGAAATCTAGGGACAAAAGGTTGTAAAGGTACCATTGAATGAACTGGATTTACACTCCTGAGAAGAGACCATAAAGTACATTTCCCAAGGAAATAAAAACAAGGGGAAAAGAAACTGGAGTTGCATTCAATCCTCTGAAGCAGCAGGAGAAAAGAGGGAGCAAGACAAACCTAGAGATTAATGGCTAAGTAAAACCAGGTACAAGCAAAATTTGACTAATTTAAACCCATTGCTACACCCATTCTTATGGCTTCTTTCATGATACTAGTCTCTTTCCTACCTGCTGTCCACATTCATTTGGTTGTTGCTCCAATTCCTCCAACATAGTAATTACTTCTTCTCCGTTTTGTGGGAACCGCTTCTTCACCCACGCCTGGAACTCCTGGGGAAGGATAGTCAGAAATTGCTCCAGCACCAACAGTTCCATAATCTCCTCCTTTGTATGCACCTCAGGCCTCAGCCACTGACTGCAAAGCACCCATAGTTGGTTCAAAGCCTCTCGGGGCCTGGTTGTCTTCTGGTAGCAAAACTGTCTGAAACGCTGCCGAAAGGCTTCCTGAGTAAAACCATTTAATTCTGGTTGGCTGGATTCCTGTTCCCAAGTACAGTCTTCTTCTTTCACTTTCAAAACTTCCTTCTGTTCCTCTGGAACTGGCACAGAAAAGCCTTCTGACATCTTGAGATTGAATATCTAGAAAGGTCATAGGATCATAGATTTAGAGTTGGATGGGAAATTAATCCAAACTTTTCATTTTAGAAATGAGGAAACTCAGGCCTAAATAGGTTACTTATTATACCTAGAGTCACAAAAGCAAGTGTTTGAAGTGGGATTTGAACTTGGTCTTAAGTCCAGCATTCTATCCACTATAATTATTGCCTCTTGATCACTTAATCTAAGTTTTGAAATTGAAGCATAATTTTCAAGGAAAAAGTAGTTAAGTCAAGATCTGATAAACATTTGGAAGCAGAATGCCAACTCCTTATTCATTCCTTTTTGAGGAAAAGCAATGGACTATGAGAAGTGCATCCCCCAAATCCTCTGTAGTGTAAAGTAACCCATATGAATCTCTTAAAGGCATCACTGAAGATATTGTATGTCAGGGAATCGAATCTGTGACTCCAGCCAAAATGAGTGATACTCGTGTATTATCTCAATACACTAAAGTTCTCTAACTGCAAACATGGATTAAGCCAGCTTTCCCTTTCTGCCTCTCTAAGTAAAACTAGTGAACTGATCTTCCTCCGTGATTATTACTGTTTAAAAACTAAGACTCAAAAATGTTAGATAGGACCAAAGCTAAGCTCATTATCTTCCCCCCAAAATCCTCTCCTCTTCCTAATTTCCCTATTACTGTTCTGTACATCACTATCCTCCCAGTTGCCCAATCTCTCAATCTGGGTATTCTCTTCCACTCCTCACTCTCCTTCACCTCTCATTTCAGCCAATAAACACTTATTAAGCAACACTATAATAAGTAGTGGTGATACTAAGAAAGGCAGAAGGCAGTTTCAGTCATTTCTATCTTTGTAACATCTTTTGAATATGCACCCTCCTGATACTGCCACTACCTTGGTCTTCATTACATCATGCCTGGATTATTGCCATAGCCTGCTGGTTGGTCTCCCTACCTCAAGTCTCTCACCACTCTAGTACATTCTCCCTTTAGCTATCAAAACAGCCTTTCTAAATTACAGGTCTTTCCTTGCCATCTCTCTATTCAGTCAATTATGATGGCTCCCTGTTGCTTCCAGAATCAAATATCAAATTCTATGTTTGGCTTTTAAAGCCCTTCATAATCTGGCCCCTTCCTACCTTTCCAGTCTTTTTACACATTACTCCCCTCCATGTACTCTGTGACCCAGTGACACTGGCCCCCTTGTTGCTCCTCGAACACAATACTCCATCGCCAGTCTCTAGGCATTTTTACTGGCTGTTTCCCATGCCTGGAATGTTTCCCCTCCAGGTTTTCCTGGCTTCCTTCAGGTCCCAGCTAAAATCCCACCTCCTGCAAGAAGCTTCCCTGCTCCCCCACCCCCATCCCATTACCCTTAATGTTCCTGCTTTCCTCTAAAATTAGATACAATTTGTCCTTTATATGTCTTAATTGAACACAGTTCTTTGCATGTTCTCTATCCCAATGAATTCTGAACTCTTATCAGGGCAGTCACTTTTTTGGCCTTTCTTTGCATCTCTAGTATTTACCACAGTACCTGGTACACTGTAACTGCTTAACAAATGCTTATTGACTTTACTAAGTGACTCTAGAGCATTTTTTGTGGAACCCTGTGAACCAGCATAGTCATTTTGTTTGGGATTATGTAAATATAATGACCAAAAGTCCATATTCTGTGACCCAGAGATTCCATTACTAGGTTTACCCCAAAGAGGCCATTAGTAAGAAAGTCCTTATATACGCCAAAATATTTATAGTACCATTTTTTGTGTAGGAAAGAAGCGGAAACGAAGTAGATAACCAAGAACTGGGAAATGGCTAAACAAATAGCGATACATAAATGTAATAGAATATTATTGTGCCATAACAAATGACAAATGTAATACAGAGAAGCACAGAAATATTTCCAAGATCTGACAGAGTCAATTAAAGCCAATAAAACAATACTTATACAATGAATGCAACAGAAAAAACAACCACTGGAAAACAAATAAAAGTGAATTTTGCAAAATTACACAAACATGGCCCCAAAGAAGAGACATGAGAACACACTCCTAATAGCCCTCTCCTTTGTAGAAGATGAAGGGCCACAGGTGTGGGACATTGGATATATTTTCAGACTTTTTCAATATATTGGTCAATTTTAATTTTTTTCTCTAATCATTTTTCTTTTAAAAAATATTATGTATAATATACATGGCTTTCTTGGAGGAGGAGGGGAAGGTATGTTGGGAGAAATTCTGATGATGTAAAAAAAAAAGACCAATAAAAATGTATTTTAAAAAACAAAAATAAAGTATGCACTGGAAGTAGGAAAACTTGGGTTCAGTTCCTGACTGATGCATAATAACTGTGTGGCCAAGGGCAAGCTGCTTAAACCCTGACAATATAAACTATATTTGAAAAGAGTGTCCATACTTGGAATTCCCCACATTAATGAAACAAGTTTCTTTCTCACCTATCCCAAATGCTAAACACTGTAGGAAAACACTGAAGATACAAAACTAAAACAATCTTGGCCTCAAGAAACTCATATTCTACTGAAGGGTGTGGAGTTGAGAGAGATACTTGTGTATCATATACACAAGTAAAAAACATAATTTGAGGAGGAAAGAGTACTAACAAATGGGGAAATAAAAAGAAGTTCAGTCTCAATGAAACGACAACTATTCTACTTGGTGGAGATGAGGAAGAATTTCTTCTCATTCTGGGCACTGACACTACTTGTGCAAACACACTGCAACAGAAGTGGACTAGTCATCCAGTCTGGCTGCAATATTGAGTTCGAAAAGGAGAGTAATTAGAAAATACGGCTGGAAAGGCAAAAAAGATCTAGAATGTGCACTCCTTTAAATGCCAGGCTTAAGAGTCTGTATCTTATTCTAGGAATAATGAAGAAGTGGGAGAATCACATAACCAAATCTTGCTTTGGGAAAATTATTTTGGTATCGGTATGAAGAAAGCAAGAAAACCAATGAGAAGGTGAATGGTGATTGAGGATTTGAATCACGGTCAAGTGACCAGGTGAGTAGAGATAAGGGAAATGGAAGAGATGCACTAGTCACTCTCTATTCTTCTCCCTATCTTGACTCCTTGGTCAACTGGTGAACTAACATAACTCCATAGTCTCTTCCCCTCTTGAATCCCTAGCCCCCCCCTTACAATATTGCTTATTACACCTAGATAAGCATCACCCTTGATCACTCCCATTATTCATTGTCTTTACTTCTAACTGAAAGTGGAGAAAATAAGACAACTGTTCTGACTGGGTCCACTACAAATTTATGTTACATAACTTTAACTGAGCCTTCACTGCTGCTAGGCAATCTTACTATACCCCCCTTATCAAGTCACTAACCTCCTTTTCATAGCTGCTCTTCCAAACCTTTTCATCCCTTCTCAATCCTCCTATGACCTCCCCATTCTCCCACCTGAGTACTTTCTCTCATATTTTACAGAAAAAAATTGAGGCAACTAGCCATTAACTCTTTCATCTACACTCTTCTGCACCTCCAATGACTCAGATGTCTTCTGCCACTTTCTTCATCACCCCATTTCCCATGATGAAGTGGCCTTACTCGTTACCCTCTACTTGTTCAAGTGATCCCACCTTTTCCAAGATTACCCTGTCATCTCTACTCCTTCACTTAGTTTCAATCTCTCCCTATCTACTGGCTCACTTCCAATTGCTTATGAATTTGTCCACATCTCCCTTATCCTGAAAAATCTCTCAAGTGATCCCTCTATCCTCACTAAATATTGTCCCTTATCTCTTCTGCCCTTTGTGGTTAAAACTCCTTCCAAAGGCTATCTACAATTGGTGCCTCCACTTTCTTTCTTCTTGCTCTCTTCTTAACTCCTTACAATCTGGATTCTGACCTTGTCATTCCACCTAAACTGCTTTCTCCAAAGTTACTTATGATCTGTCATTTGCCAAATTCAATTGGCAATTCTCAATCCTCATTCTTCTAAATCTCTCTGCAGCCTTTGATACTGTTGTTCACTCTCTCCTCCTTGATATTTTCTTCTCCCAGGTTTTTTAAAATACCCACTCTTTCCTGTCTCTTTTCTTACCTGACTGCTTCTCTGTCTCCTTTGTTGGATTCCTTCCAGATCACACCTTCTAACTATAGGTGTTCCTCAGGGTTTCTGTCCTGGGTCCTCTTCTCCCTCTCTTCTACTTAATTTGGTGATCTTATCAGCTTCCATGGATTTAATTTAATTTTGTGTCTACGCTTATGATTCTCGAATCCATCTTTCTTGCCCCAACTTCTGTGCTGACCTCCAAATTGGCATCTCCAACTGCCTTTCAGACATTTCAAACTGGATGTCCAGCAGACATCTTAAATTCTATCTGGTCAAAACTGAACTCATCTTTCCCCCTAAACCCTCCCTGCTCCTACTTTCCCTATTTCTGGAGAGGGCAACACCATCCTCCCCAGGCCTCTGGTTGATAATCTAGGAGTAATCCTGGATTCCCCACTATCATCTCCGCCACCCCCCCCATATCCAAGCTGTTGCCAAGGCCTGTCAATTTCACCTTTGCAACATCACTCAAATATGCCCCCTTCTCTCCTCTGAAACTATCACTAGTGCAGGCCCTTATCACTTCACACCTACCTGTATTCTTGTAATGAAGAATAATCAGGCCTGCTGATGGGTGTGCCTGCCTCAAATCTCTCTCCCCTCCAATCCATCCTCCATTTAGCTACTAAAATGATTTTCCTAAAGTGCAGATTCTGCTTCTTCCTCGCCCCTCCCAACATACTCCAGTGGTTTCCTATTGCTTCCAAGAGCATATACAAAATGATCTATTTGGCATTCAAAGCTTTTCATAACCTAGCCTCCTCCTACCTTTGAAGTCTTTGATACAGTGACACTGGCCTCGTCGTCACGCCTGGAACTCTCTTCCTCCTCCACTCTGACTACTGACCTCTTTGCTTTTTTTAAGTTCCAGCTAAAATCCCACCTTCTACAGGAAACCTTCCCCAACTTCTCCTAATTCCTGTTTGTGTCTGAGACCCGATTTGAATCCAAGTCTTCCTGCCTCTAGGGCCGGAGTGGTGAGGCCAGAAGGTAAAACAAAACGGCCCCCTCCTCACATTTCTAGGAGTGTTCCTGAGGAGTGTGGGGGTTTGGGAAGGCAGCGATTCCCTAACGCCGCAGGCTGGAGCCTCCAGTGCGGTGCTTTTCCTCCTCAGATTATCAGGAAGAGAAGGAGAGGCGGCAACGATTATAATAAACAATAACTGGGAACTGTTAAGTCAAAATGGCTCGGGGGCTCAGAAAATGTACCAAGTGGGGAAAACCGTATTCCTACCACTAGAGCTTGGGAGAAAAGATCCCAAGGAAATGCCAAGGCGGCCCCCGCCCCTGAGGTGGCCCAGGCATCCCAGGCGTCCAGCACCTTCGGTTACCCAGAATCCTGAGGCTTCAGTGATCAGAGGCGCAGACGGGGAGAACAGGCCCGATCGGGGCTGGGCTTTGTCCAGGGGGGAGGAGCGGCCAGAGCCTCGAATGAGCTCCACAAACGGACGCCCCCCCCCTCCCAACGCTGTGTACCAAGGCCTTCTCCGCTTTCCCTAAAGGGCTTCCAGTGGCCAGGGAGCCTGAGGACGGGGGCAGAGGAAAGGGGGAAGGAGAGGAGGGAACTGGGGAGAGGAGTAGGAAGAGAGAAGAATGAAGAGGGAGAAGGAAAAGGCGTTTTATCCTCACATCCTCCCAGGACAACCCTTCCCTCATTCCCCTCTGCGGCACTCACCACAAACCCTCCGAGGGATGCACCCCTGAAAACGAGTGGGCGCTCAAAAGCGACTCGGCTCTCGACGATTCGCCCGGCGCCCGGAGGCGCGCATGCCATTTAGGCTGCTGCTCCGGCTTGAGTCCTCTCTAGGAATCTCCAGGCGGACTGGCTTCATCTCTTTGTTCTCCTACCTTAGGGTACCGCCCACCGAGATGGAAATACCGTGGTAGGCAGAGGGGGATGATGTGGACTCTTTGCCTGGGACCGTGATCTATCAGAATCGCCTTTGACACTCTCAGCTCTACAGCTATGAATCCTTTTCCTTTCTCACCATCTCCGTCTTTGTTGTGACTCCCAGTCCTTTGGCTCTTTCCCAGTCAAGACCTGCCTTTCCCAGTCTAACAACTCAAAAGTATTCTGTCTCTCTCTCTGTGTCTCAGAAGTGTACATTTTGATGGTAATAATAATAGTTAAATTCTAAATCATATTAACAATTGCATAACCCCCAACAATTCTATGAAGTTGGGAATATCAAGTACTTAGTTCTATTTTATAGATAAGGAAACTGAGGTTCAGTCACATCAAAGTCTGAACCTTAATTCCACCTAGAATAGTCAGTCATCACTTTGGGATCCAGTATTTCTGGTCCAGAATAGAGTTCATTTTGACTAATTTGAAAAAAAAAAAAAATCCAGGGAGGGCTAGTCTGTCTAAGTCTGATCTTGTTAAGTTCTGTCGATCTACATGGCCATCCTAAATGCATTTAAATGAATGACCCTGGCTACGTAACGGTACCTTTGGTCGTGAAGTTTTGCAAATTCTAGAAGGTAAAATTCCTGAAACAAATGAGCTATTAGTTTATCTGGGCAACCCCTTAAAGTGCACTCTCTTTGGGGATACAGAAACCCCAGAGGCAGTATCCTATTCCTTTAAGGGGCAATAACATCACTGTTTACAATCTTGCAAAAAAAATTCTCTATGAAATTCGCTCACTGATAAATTTTATTCTTCAGTGAGTAAGATGAGAAGAGAGAAAGAGAAATAAGAGTAGAGTCCCAGAGACAGGATGACTACCAGGTGTGACTGATAGCTGCCTTTCAGTAAAATTCTGACCAAGAATGTTACTTTGCAGAACTTAAAGAGAACAAAGGAATTAAAATTTGACCTCTCACTTGTCTAATTACTGCCACAAACCCAGGTATCTGAAAAAAGAGTTTCCAGTCCACCTCAAATAACCAATATTCCCCCCCAAAAAAAATTTCACTAGAAGATAAGGAAGAGAATGAGAATTATGCTGAAAATGTGTTTTCCCAAAAAATATAGTCTCATTTCTGTGTTCCTAGTTTGCGAATGGAGAGAGAGAGAGATTCTTTCCCTATTTGCAGAAATCTGACATTTTAACCTAACCAGAGACTAAAGTTGAGATTGAAATGTAATTTGTTTACTATGCATTTCCAAATTATGATGAAAATGTAGTTTTTATAAGTGCTGAAATATCTTAATGGGTTTTGAGGTTGCAGCTCTCTAGGACTTTTTAAAATAGAAAGTTTGTGAAATATTTGTGCAAATAACATCCAGACTCCTTTATCATTCTTTCCTTTTCCTGGGAGAATTATAGATTTATTGTTTTAGGGTAGAAGAGGAAGATAATTTCAGTGACTAGAGAATTCTCAGGAAGCCCTAAACAGAACTGAAGCCATTTTAAAAGTTTTATCTCCAGTGATTCCAAAAAGCAGGAAACAAAAAGCCAACAGTTTTACAGTCTGCAGTTTCTAAACTTCTAAGCAATGAGCACTAAGAGCAAGTTGATCTTAATTACTCTTTATTGGTTTCTAAATACTATTAGAATAGAATACCATAATTGATGAATAAATGAAATTTTTTTCCATGTAAGATACATCAGAAGGACATTCCCCTGAATGATGTCATTTGAATGGCAATAAGATTTGTTTCATGTTTTAAAGCCATGCTATTGTTTTATATTTTATGTTATGCTCTTAAAATTTTTGCATTATGATTTTACCAGCATATAAGAAATACTGTTTATTTGAGAAATGATACCTAGAATGTGATGAATTTGTATTGCTCTCACTTTATATGAATGCTATAAAGTGATGAATTTGGACTATCACTTATTAGGGATTTTTGTCCTTTGTCCTTATAGTGAAAAAAATATCTTTAACATTTGGTTATATTTTGCTTCAAAATCAATAATAATGATGTTCATTTAGTGCTTGGGAAAAGTACAAAAATTCTCATTATCTGTGAAGTTATTTGGGGGCTTGTCAAGTCCTCTGGATTTTCAACCTTGACAAGGTCACAAAATCTTATCAGCTCTGTGAAAGAAGGAGATATAAGAACACATGTGGCTAATGAGAGACTTTTAAATTTTAAGATTCTTACCTGGTTTACTGAGGAACTAGGATCCTTTCTTTTAACACAAACACTCAGCCAAAATGGAGGATGATTTGGCTGTTGTCCTTTGTTCTGGAAGAGGACCAAAATAAGTCTAGTTACAATGTGTCCGACTGTGGCTGATCAGACCAATATGGACTCGGGAAGGCTCTACCACAGGTTGGGTACAAATAGTTCATGTGAACATTTGGGGTTGATTCTCTAAATTCGCATATCTCACATTTTATTTTTTCTTTAGGTACTTCAATTCTGCTTTGCTCATAGTGCACAGGACCTTCTCTGATGAGGGCATGCCATATTGGAAAGTTCTGTGCCAGTTTCTCCCGTGTACCATAATCAATTCCAAAGTTCTTTTTATTCCTTTTTAAAATTTTTATTTATTTTTAGTTTTCAGCATTCACTTTTATAAGATTTTGAGTTCTAAATTCTCCCCTACCCCAAATCAGCATGCAGTCTGATGTAGGGTATACATGTATGATCATATTAAGCATATTTCCACATTAGTCATATTGTGAAAGAAGAATCAGCACAAAAGGGAAAAACCATGAGAAAGAAAAAAAAAAGAGAGCGAGAAAATAGTATGCTTTAATCTGCATTTGGACTCCATAGTTCTTTCTCTGGATGTGGATAGCATTTTCCGTCATGAATCTTTTGGAATTGTCTTCGATCATTACATTGCTCAGAAGAGCTAAGTCTGACAAAGTCGGTCATAGCACAATATTGCAGTTTCTGTGTACAACATTCTACTGGTTCTGCTCACTTCACTCAGCATCAGTTCATGCAAGTCTTTCCAGGTTTTTCTGAACCATTTCTTATGGAACAATAGTATTCCATTACATTTATAAACCACAACTTGGTCAGCTATTCCCCAGCTGAGGGGTATCCCCTCAATTTCCAATTCTTTGCCACCACAAAAAGAACTCTATAAATATTTTTTATACCTGTGGGTCCTTTTCCCTTTTTTATGATCTCTTTGGGATACAGACCTAGTAGTGGTATTGCTGGATCAAAAGATATATATAGTTTTTTTTAGAGTCTTCTATGTACTTATTGTTTTACAGCAGAATGCCCAACACAGATCATCATAACTGCCAAATAGTCAGCTGTGAAAAACAGTATATGTAGTGCTTAAGTACAAATGGGAGACATGATTTTTTTAAAAAAAGAAATACTTAAACATAAATTTATGGTCCTACAAAAAAGCATTTAAACAAGATGATCTATTTTGATCTGCCTCCTTGGACCTGTTATTTTCCCAAAAACCAATAGAATCAATATACTGAATTATCATCAATTCCACTATGTGAATAATGGATCACAATAAATGAGTCCCTTTTTCTAAGTGTTTCCTGTCTCCCCTACAAATATGATCTGGCCTGGATTAAAAAACAGGAATTTCTTGAAGGTCAGTGGTCCAAAATACTAAGTATGATTAAGTATTCTACATGGTCTATATTCACTGGTTCCTTTTTTAGTTAGGATGTACCTGGATTACTTTCTTAAATTCATCATACAGGTCAGGCATGAAAGCTCCACCAAAGCCTCTAAACATTGGACCAGGCACCGTTGAAGAAAGCTTTGATACTTTCATCTTTAGCAATCTTCCTGCAGCAGTCAATTGTCCCAGTGTACATGATATCAGCTCCTTTGCATCATCATTCACCATTTTTGTTTTTAGAATTACCTGGTTCTGAGAGGGTGAGGTTGAGGTCCCCACTAGTATCATTTTTCTGTCTATTTCTTCCTGTAACTCTCTTAACTTCTCCTCTAAGAATTTGGATGCTATACCACTTGGTGCACATATGTTTAGTAATGATATTACTTCATTGTCTGTGGTGCCTTTTAGCAAAATGTAGTTTCCTTCCTTATCTCTTTTAATTAGATCTATTTTTGCTTTTGCTTTGTCTGATATCAGAATTGCTTTTTTTACTCCAGCTGAAACATAATATATTCTACTCCAGCTTTTTACCTTTACTCTATGTGTATCCCTATATTTCAAATGTGTTTCTTGTAAACAATATATTGTAAGATTATGATTTTTAATCCATTCTGCTATCCACTTCTGTTTTATGGGAGAGTTCATCTCATTCACATTCACAGTTATGATTACTATCTGTGTTTTTCTCTCCATTCTATTCTCGCATTTATGTTTTTTCTTTCTTCTTTTCCCCTTTCCCTCCTCACTAGAGCTTTACTTTAAGCCTTGCCTCGCTCAATCTTCCCCCCCTTCTCTCAGCCCCCTCCCTTTTCTTTCCCCTTTCCCCTCCTACTGCCAATATGCCAAGTTAGATTTCTATACCAAACTGAATGTTATTCCCTCCTTGAGCCAAATCCAATGAGAGTAAAGTTCAAATAATGCTCATCTCCCTCCCTTCTTTTCCTTGACTATAATAGGTCTTTGTGCCTCTTTATGTGATGTAATTTACCCTTTTCTCTTCTCCTATTACAATCCCTTTTCACCACTTAGTTTTTTTTATCATCACATCAAAGTCAACTTATACCCACGCCTTCTGTCTATGTTTACCCCTTCTAAATGTCTTAATAAAGATATTCAAGAGTTATCATCTTCCCATATAGGGATATAAACAGTTTGCCCTTATTGAATAACATGTTTTCTTTTCCCTTTCCTGTTTACCTTTTTATGCCTCTCTTGAGTCTTATATTTGAAAATAAAATTTTCCATTGAGCTCTGGTCTTTTCATCAGGAAAGACTGGAAGTCCCCTATTTTTTTCAATGTCCATCTCCTCCCCTGAAAGATAATGCTCAGTTTTGCTAGGTGGTTGATCCTTGGTTGTATTCCAAGATCCTTTGCCTTACATATTCCAAGCCCTCCAATCTTTTAAGGTAGAAGCTGCAAGGTCCTGCATAATCCTGATTGTGGTTCCACAATATTTGAATTATTTCTTTCTGTCTGCTTGCAGTATTTTCTCCTTGACCTGATAATTCTGGAATTTGGCTATAATATTCCTTGGCATTTTCAATTTGGTGTCTCTTTCAGGAGATGACAGGCAGATTCTTTCGATAACTATTTTATCCTCTGGTTCTAGGACCTCAGAGCAGTTTTCCTTGATAATTTCTTGAAAGATGCTGTCCAGGTTCTTTTTTTTGATCATGTCTTTCAGGGAGACCAATAATTCTTAAATTATCTCTCTTGGATCTATTTTCCAGGTCAGCTGTTTTTCCAATGAGGTATTTTATGATTTCTAGTTTTTCATTCTTTTGATTTTGTTTGACTGATTCTTGATGTCTCATAGAGTCATTACCTTCCATTTGCTCCATTCTAATTTTTAAGGAATTATTTTCTTCAATGAGCTTTTGGCCTTCCTTCTCCATTTGGCCAATTCTGCTTTTTAAGGCATTCTTCTGATTGGCTTTTTGGACTTCTTTTGCCATTTGGGTTAGTCTATTTTTTTAAGGTGTTATTTTCTTCAGTATTTTTTGGGTCTCCTTTAGCAAGCTGTTGACTCGTTTTTCATGATTTTCTTCCATCACTCTCATTTCTCTTCCAAATTTTTCCTCTACTTCTCTTACTTTGTTTTCTCTCTCTCTCTCTTTTTTTTTTGACTAGGCAATGGGGTTAAGTAACTTGCCCAAGGTCACATAGCTAGTAAGTGTTATGTGTCTGAGGCTGGATTTGAACTCAGGTCCTCCTGAATCCAGGGCTGGTGCTCTATCCACTGCGCCACCTAGCTGCCCCTCTTACTTGGTTTTCAAAATCCTTTTTGAGCTCTTCCATGGCCTGAAACCAAGTCACATTTTTCTTGGAGACTTTGGATGTAGGAGCTTTGGCTTTGTTGTCTTCTGGTTGTATGTTTTGATCTTCTTCATCACCAAAGTAAGATTCTGTATTCTGAGGTTTTTGACTCTGTTTGCTCATGTTCCCAGCCAATTACTTAACTTTTTAACTCTTTGTTAAGGTAGAGCTCCACTTCCAGTGTAGCAGGTGTACTGTCCCAAGCTTCAGGGGTTTTGTGCAACTATTTTCAGAGATACTTCTAGGGACCTGTAAATTTTCAGTTCTCCCAAGGTGGTATGATCCAAGGATAGGCGTTTTCTCCTTTCCTGGCTTGTGCTCTGCTCTGTGAGTGACCACAAGCACTCTTTTCTGCCTTGGAACTATGAGGAGATTCCCTCTCTACCGCCACCATAAGTTCCATCACACCAGCACTCCTTCTCACCCCCAGACTGCCACCTAGGACTGCAACCCACATCCAAGCACAGGCAAAACAAGAGAATCCTGCCTCGGTGCCAGCAAAGAGATCCCTGCCTTCCCCGGTCTGATCAGCTAATTGATCCCCTCACCATCTGTGGGCTAAGAGCTGTGGTGCTGTGGCCACCACCCCAGGGCTGTGCTAGGGTCAAGGCTGGTCCATGATTCTCTCACCCAGGTCTGATGGACCTTTCTGACTGATCTTATAAGTTGTCTTTGGCGTTTGTGGGTTGAGAAGTCTGGAAACCACCATAGCTGCCCTGTTGCAGGTTTCCTCCGGCCCCATCTTTACCTGCACAGCCCATGCTGAACTACGCTCCTCTCCTAGCCTGGTGCAACAGACCTTTCCTATCAACCATCCAGATTGTTTCACTCTGTCTTTTTGTGGGTTCTGCTGCTCTGGAATTTGTTTAGAGTTATTTTACAGGTATTTGGAGGGGTTTGAGTAGAGCTCAAGCAAGTCATTGCTTTTACTCTGCTATCTTGGCTGCACCCCTCTTGTCAATTGTATTTTTAAAGGAATTGTTCAATTTTTCTTCTACCTCTCTTATTTGACTTTTAAAATCCTTCTTGAGCTCTTCCAAGAAGGCTTTTTGGACTTGAGATCAGTTCATATTCCCCTTTGAGGTTTCAGATATGGGTATATTGACAATGTTATCCTATCCTGAATTTGTGTTTTGATCTTCCCTGTCACCAACATACATTCTATGGTCATCTTTTTTCTTTGTTGCTTCTTGCTCATGTTGTTTGCTTTTTTTCTGGCTTTTAAAGTTGACCCCTGCTTCTGGGTCACAGGGGGCACTGTCCCATGCTTCTTGTGTTGGGGGCTAGGGGCCTGGTAACTGGTTTTGTGTGCTAGGGCCTCAGATGTTGGCAGCTGGAGGCTGTAGGCATTTGGTAGTTTACCTGGTACTAAGCTGGAGCTTGTGGTGGTGGATGGTGTGTGCCTGATGTTGGTGCTTGCCTGCTGCACCACCCTGGGGCTCAGGATCTCCCACTGGTTTGCTGTGGTGGGGCTTGCTGGGATGCCTCTTATCCTATACTGGTCCCCTTCAGCCACAGCAAAAGGGACCTTTCACATTAATCTCCTTAGCCTCCTGAGCTAAAAGACTGTTATACCTTGTCTTTCTGCTGGCTCCACTATTCCAGGATTTTTCCTGGGGCAATATTCTCTGGACTTTTCAAGGTCAATAAGGGAGGAGGAGAGTGACTTACTGCTTACTCCACCATCTTGGCTCCAAGCAAAACAAATTTCTGCCATGGCCACATCTGAAAAAATATGCCTCCCTCTGTACTCAATCTGGTAAAATATCTGAGGCCATATTTAAACTTGGCTCTTACCAGTCATATGATACGTCACTTAACTTCTGCCTACCTCAGTTTCCCTATCTGTAAAATGAAGATAATAATAGCACCTACTTTCCACAGTTGTGAGCATAAAATGAGCTAAGGTTTGTAAAGTGCTTTGCAAACCTAAAGACAGACTCCAGTTTTAGGGATTTAATTTTGCTTAAGGAGTTAATATACAATACATTAAAAGATGGAAATCTGTTAGTTTGGAGATTGCAGTAATTAGCCAGTGCTTTTCTTGGGGAATTTTTTTGAGCAAATGATCATGTATCTATGTGGAATTCCAGATTGTAATTATTTTCTTAATTTCTAATGTTTGATTTTGACACCAAGATGAGTTTAAACTAGGGAAGAAGAAAAAGAAAAAGGATGTTGAATAAAATTTTTTATGTTTATGTTAGGTTTGGAAACAGTTTATCACTACCTAACTTTTTGCAACAATATCAAGCTCTAAGCTATGATTAGTGAAACTTTGCTGTTTAAGGTAAAATCTTTTGGGGCTGCGAATTTTCTTTTTGAGCTTTATTTTTAGATATGTTTGTGTCATTAAGCCAGTGTTTTACTGCTTCAAGAAAAATGCCACCAGCTCAATGGGAGTGAGATCTGTAACTGCTTCCATTGGATATCTGTTCCTGGAGAATACATGGGAGTGGGAGTGGGGGAGCAATCTTGGGAAGACTAAGGTAAGACCGTCTTGACTCAGTTTTCCATAGAAGAAAATTTCCCACCTCTTTAATTCTGAATAGATATACTATCATACAATATGACTTTTACCTGAAATCAAACAGAACTAAGGATGCATTATCCTATCATATCTATATTGAGTCATTCTGTGCCCTTAGGCTTAGGCCTGGAGGAACAGTCTTGATGTTGTTATAATCACGTCCCTGCTTCTTCTTTTCATAGCAAATCTCTCTAACCAGGATAGATAAAGTTGTAATTAAAATATATATATATAATTAATCTCATTGTTGAGATACTTCAGCACCTCTGCACTGCAATAGGATGCAAGTATATAAGATCTTACTGTTTTCAATGTGAAATTTTAGTTATTTCCAAATCCAGTACAACTAAGTAGATGAGTACTTGGGTGTTGTCTTTTGTTACAATTGGAGTAAAGTTAGCATCTTTTAAGTAAATTCTTTTGTGTAGCCATTGAACTTGGGAATAGCAGTCATCTATTTACCAAGAGTGTTGTTACCTATGTGTTCATGTATAGGATTAGATTGGAGCAGCTAGGTGGTGCAGTAGATAGAGCACTGGGCCTAAAGTCAGGAAGGCTCATCTTCCTGAGGTCAAATGTGGCATCAGACACTTACTAGCTATATGATCTTGGGCAAGTCACTTAGCCCTGTTTGCCTCAGTTCTTCATCTGTAAAATGAACTGGAGAAGGAAATGACAAACCACTCCAATATCTTTGCCAAGAAAATCCCGTATGGCTTATGAAGAGTCTAATAGTACTGAGATGACTGACCAAAAACAACAAAAATGGGATTAGATCCCTAACAGCATTTGATCCTCCTAAGGAGGGAATTGGCTGAAGTGGAAAATTTTGAGAAAGCAACAAGATTATAACAATTTGCTAACTTACATCACAGGACAGTTCTAAGTAGTAAAACTGAAGTGTTTCCCTTTATGAGGTTCAAATCTGAAATACAAAATGAAATAAATGAACACCAGTCTTAAAAAGTTAAATGATAATGGAGCTGTTAACAGGATTTTACTGAGCCAGTCTCTAACCTGAGAATGACAAAACAGCAAGCCAGAGACAAAGTGCCAGTAATCAGGTAGCCACTTAATTAGTTTCGTTATGAGGAACAGATTTGCAAATTGAGAATTCTTCTGATCAGAATTCTACCTTGCTGAAGTGAAGACAGAGATTATATACGTAAAACACAAGTTGGAAGGGAGGGAGGGAGGTGGATTACAGACAATTGTTCCCAGGTCAAGAGTAGTTTCCCACAACAAACCCACAAATATAAGACAATACAACAATTCTGGAATCCCGTGGGAACAAAACTGATCAAGTCCTTGGGGTCTTTACTTAGTGGGTCACAGGACCAGAATTCTGTGATGGGTACAGGTTCTACAGTCTTTGATTAGCTTCACTTCAGATGATGCCAGTGATTGTGAGCCTTGTCAAGGTTTGATTGATCAGTTCAAGATGCATTCTGAGTCTGACTCACAAGCTGGAAAAGGCAGCTCTTGAGAAAACTAAATTATTAGTACATTCATTACATATATCATATCGATAAATATGAAAATTATAAATTCCTTTCTCAGAGCCAATGCCAATTTAGAAAATCACTCAACCTTGGCTTACATGTCTACTTTGGAAAGGCTCATTTTACAAGTTAAATTCTCATAGATTCTTTTTAAGATTCTTCCTTCAGCCTGTTGTTGGCAGTGTCTTATATCAGGTACAGGGTTTAGGTAAAAATAGAAACAGCAAACTTAAATTCTCTGAAGTTTCAAGTGAACTATGGGTTCCTAACTTGATGTTCTTCTTATAGCTGTATTGTTAATAAGATCAGAACCACAAAGCTTGAGCTGGTTTTCACCACATAAATTAGTTATTGGAGAACCAGAATTTAGGAGAGCGTGCTAAATTGTATTGAGATCTATTTTGCAAAAGCTTTTAGCAGAAGCATCTAAGAATCTCTGCAAGTAACGTGGAGAAGTGAACCAACCAAAGACAAACCCCTTCAGAGCTGCCCTGAAAATGTTCCAGAAGGTCCAAGAGAAGCTGTTTCCAGAGACTAGATGACTACATGGGACGTCTAGGATCCAATATGAAATGTGCTGATCAAATGGACGGTGGGAGTGGGTTACCAGGCTACAAGGCAACTTGATGTTAACATTGATGATCATTATTGTCTTGCTTTGACTTGTTGTTTCGTGATATCTATGTTTGCTGAGTTCTCTTGCTTCCCTTGATGACATTTGAATCTGTCCTCTAAAATTAATCCATGGCTTTAGATACTTTTACTCAGATTTTTCTGAACCATCCTCCTCATCATTAATGAAACATTCTTTAAATGTATAAAAGAGAATGCAAGGTAATTCCAAGGGAGGCATGGATAAGCAATACAATTTTGAAACAAATTTGTTCAATTTATTATATACTATAAAAATGCCTTAGAGATGTTGCAGTTTTGTATACAGTCCTCTTTTTCTAATTTTCATGTTGTTTGTCTAGTTCAGAATAATAAAAATAAATAAAAACAATACAAAAAATGTGTGGGACTCTAGAAGGAGCCTATGAACACACAGCTATTAAGAGGCAAGACTTGAACCCAAGTCAGGTTTTCCTGACTCCAAATTGGCAGTATCTGTCACTTAAAGCCATCTAAAACATTATCAAATTTCTTCATATGCTGATAATATTCAACAATTTATGTGGAAAGGTTAGATTTCATTGGCCCAGAGGACTTGGACCAGGACCAAAGGGGATAAATTATAAGGAGTATGATATAAGGAAAAGCGTCTGTAAGCTTTGGATTATGTCCAGATCATCTAACATGAAGACACTGTGCTTCTGTAAGAAGATATCCTACATTTCCCTATGGGTGGGAGTAGCCGCCTTCAGTTAACTGAAGCCAGAACAGCCTACATGTTTAAAACTGTCAGACTAAGACAGTATTGGTCTCTTTCCTACACTCCTCTTGTGTCCAGAAAGGGTGCAAGCACCATGAACTGACTGACTAGGGGGAGGGGTTTTCTTCCCCTCAACTCCCTTTTTACTCCATGGCCCCTGAGAATCAAGCTAGGGGGTTGTGCTTTGCTTTGTGCAGGTAGTGCAATCCCCATAGTATCTGGGAGTTTAAACCATGACAACTTTGGAGACAGCATTCCAGGCTGGATGTGCAGCCAGTCAGTCAAGAAGAGAAGCTCTGAGAAGCTCAGGTGCCTGGATGCAAGCCCAAGATAGGCTCTGGACTTGGAACTTGGGACTGTACTTTATAGAAAGTGAGCTAAGGGGCAGCTAAGTGGTGCAGTGTGTAGAGCTCTGGCCTTGGATTCAGGAGGACCTGAGATCAAATGTGGCCTCAGACACTTGACGCTTACTAGCAGTGTGACCCTGGGCGAGTTGCTTAACCCCGACTGCCTCAACAAAAAGAAAAAAAAATGTGAGCTAAGCTGTGAACCTAATCCCTTTCCCTTCCTTATGCAGGGGGACATTATGCCCCACATTTTGGGAAGTATGTTTGTATATTTGTTATTATACCTTTGAAGTAAGTCATTCCTTTGTAAAAGGCTTATTCAATTTCTTTCTCTGAAGAAATGGGTTGTTTGAATTATTTTTTCTTCTTTAATTTAGGTATTTTATATTTTTGTAAATATTTATTTAAGTAACTGATTTTGCCAGCATACTGTTGGGCAAAATAGTTTCTAATAACTTCCATTATTTCTTCATTTGTTTTGAATTCTCCTTTTTAATTTTTGATACTGGTAATTTCTGTTTCCTCTTTTTTTAAATAAATGAACTAATTGTTTTATCTCATTGTTTTTTAATTAGTTCCTAGTTTTATTTAATGTTTCCTCCCTTCAATTTTTTTTTTTGTTTTCAATTTTTAAAACTCTCCCTTGATTTTTAGGATTTCTATTTGATGTTTTTTTGTAAATTAGGGTTTAAAAATGTATTGGTTTTCTGGTTTTTTAAGTTGTATGTTCAATTCATTTTGATGTTTCTCACAGGTGGTGATTGATGGTTTCTTTCCATTTTAACATTGCTCTCCTGCATGAATATATCTGGACAATTTTCTTTAATGATTTCTTGAAATAATGATGTCCCAGTCTGGCAGTTTTAAAGATGTAGCCCATACAGACAATCAAAGGAGGTTACTCCCACTCACATGGTAGAGAAATGCAGAATTGCCTCTATGTTAGGCAACATGAGTGTGTTTCAAGGCACCATTACACCCTTCTCCCAATTTGAAATTTGCTATCTCCAGGAAATAAGCAGGAATGCATTTTTTGCAACACAGTCCTTGTCCCAAATCCAGAACAAGTTCTCAGGAGGCATAAGCAATGTTTTTTCACTTGCTTGAGGCAACTAGGTAGCACAATGGATAGAGTGCTAAGCCTGGAGTCAGGAAGACCTGAATTCAAATGAGGCCTCAACACTTACTAGCTGTGTGACCCTGGGCAAATCATTCAACCTCTGTTTGCCACAGTTTCTTCAACTATAAAATGGGGACAATAACATCACTTACCTTGTAAGGTTGTCGTGAGGGTCAAATGAAATAATATTTGTAAAGCACATAGCACAGTATCTGACACATAGCAGATTCCATATATTTTTTCTCTTCTTTATTCTCTTCTCTCTCTTTCCCCTAGTGCCATACAGTAAAGTCTCAAACCAACCAGTGTTGCACAATCATATATAATCCCACATGTACAGATAAAAATCATAATTATTTCCAAATATGAAGTTTTACAAGTTGAACAAAAGAAGGAACAAATTTACCAAATTTACCAAATATTTCTGCTTCCTTAGCCTTTGACTTCTAGGGCCTTTCTCAATTCATAAGCAAAAGAAGGAGTAAGGATAAAACTGGATTTCTGTATTAAATGAAAATCTGGTCCACATTGAGCTTTTTAATTTACATCAAGCTCTCCCCACAGGGATTTGGGATGTGGGGTCTATCAAATGTTACCCATTTCTCAAATGAGAAAATTGCACTAAGTAGAAACTCTTCCGTAATTCTCTCAGTATATAAGGCCATCCAACTAGGGTCTTGGAAACAGTGTCCCTTTCTAACACAGTGCAAAGAAATATTTTTTGTTTGTTTGTTTTGTTTTATTTTGGCTAGGCAATGGGGTTAAGTGACTTGTCCAGGGTCACATAGCTAGTAAGTGTTATGCGTCTGAGGCCAGATTTGAACTCAGGTCCTCCTGAATCCAGGGCCGGTGTTCTATCCACTGCGCCACCTAGCTGCCCCCACAAATATTCTTTTGGGGTCCCTATGTACCATAGTTCAACCCACAGAGGTCTAGGCAGTTTCTTCTAGGTCTTTATTCCAAAGGGCGCCTAAAATTCACCTCATGGATCCTTGCCACTGCCAAAGTAAACCAAATAGAGTTGCAAATTCACCAATTAGGAGAAAACAGGCTCAATTAGAGAAGTGGCAAAGAATGTCAGCTCCTTGTCAATTTTAGGCATAGACATTCTCATCCTAAGAGGCTGTAAGGCTTTTTTGCCTTTCACAAAAAGGAAGGTAGTCCAGATCTGCCTAAATGCAAAAGAACAAAATGAAGATGCCTTTTTTTAAAAAACATCTATCAAGAGTTGACTATTGGTTACTTCATGCTTAGATTTCTCAATAAAAACATTTGATTGTGCTTCAAATCACACATTTATCACTACTTTTGTAAGTTCTACTCATATCAAATGGATATTTCTATCAGAATATGCATAACCTCCTCAACTGAATTCACTAAAATAAATTATTTATGAGATGCAAAAGTGTTAGTGAATAACTAAAGTGCTACTGACTAAAAATGTTAAAAATTAAAAATGTTTAAAGCTTGACAGGACTGCTAAATATAAAGTATTTATGATCAGAAAACACAAACCAGCATACTTTTTTTATATAACATCATTCTATGAAATAGACATATACTAACAAAAATAATTTTTAAAATATTGATACTTAACCATGTTTATGTATGTCACAATTTGATAAGATAAATGCTAGCATGCATCTTTCTTTCTCTATAATAGTAACTTTACTGATCCACAAATATAAATGTTTGTGTGGTTCCTGTTTGTACCTAATAAGGATCTTGTATCCCTTAATATATATAGAAGACATTAGAAAGAACAGGGACTCAATCAGTAGTCACATCAGGTTGGAAATACAGCAACAAAAATTACAGAGATTTTCTATGCTACTAAAAAAAACCAACCCAACAGGTCATAAAATGCCATGATAACAGGCAATGATGGGATAGTTGAATTTAAGTTTCACCAGCTACCTTTGAATCAGTTTGGAAAGTCTTAGAATACCTCCAAAGTGTCAAGAAACAAGTTATTGAAGCACTAAATCTAAATTCAAATTTAAGCACAAAATTAAATTTAATCATCAAAACCCATCAGATAGTGAGCTTATGCAGGGCAAGGACTGTCTTTTGCTTCTTTTTTTTTTTCTGTCACTAGAGCTTAGCACAGTACCTGGCAAATAATAGGCACTGAATATTGATTGATTGATAAATCTCAAACTTCAAAAGAGATACTAAATGTAAATACAATTTTAAATCAATTGTAAATCACCATCATTCTCTCTTTCCATCTCTCTAGCCTTTTGCTGTTTTGCACATATGGCTGCTTCTGGCAAAGAAGCAAAGATTTTGACATGGAGTCTTTAAGTCCAGCTATTCAAACAAGACAAGAAAGTGAGCTCCTGGTTTATCCTCAGATGTTCAGTGTCTTGTCCCACGTATCTTTCTCTATTTTTTTATTCTGTGGCTCTGTTAAACTCTGTAGCGTTCTGTTCTGCTCTTGACTAATAGCAAGGGATCACAGGTTTGGATGTGTTGGTTAGTTTTGCAGAACTGCATTTTCCCTCTGCTATTATTGTGACTAGTTGGATGAGTGTCAAGAAAGGACGCATTTGGAAATGAGGTGATGTAAAAATAAACTATAAAAAGTATTTTAAAGACTTATTTCTAAAATTTGTAAGACTGGGAAGTCACAATACAGCTATAGAAACCCTAAACAACTCTGATTATTTTTACCCATAAGCTGGCTTCTACCCAAGCAGTCCTGCAGGTGCTGAGGTTCCTTCCAACCCTAGAATTTTGTGATCTGAAGGGCAGTCCCTTTGTAAAATTTATCTTGAGCGCTCAGAATTTAATTCCAGAAAACCCCATGATATGGCACCAATAAATTAGCCTACAACTCTCAGCGGCCAGTCCATTGTAGCCAACGTTTGTATAGGCTAGATTTTTTTTGTATAAGCTAGATACGAATAGTTAACTAATAGTGACTGAAGATTTCAGTGCTAGTATGAGCACTGGCCTTAGAGTAAAGAGGACCTGAGTTCAAGTACGGTCTCAGACGTAATACTTATTAGCTGTGTGACCCGGGGCAAGTCACTTAACCCTAATTACCTTGCCAAAAAAATAAAAAAATAGAAGTGGATGGTCAATGATTATTTAATTTTAGTCTAATCTAGCTTGAGACCAGTTTGTGTTAAGCCTAGTATACTACGGAGGGCTTCAATTCATCAGGAAGATAATAAGGTCATAAGAAAAATATCAATATTCAAATTATAAGTGGCCACTACAAATCTTTCTGGGAAAGCTATTCAGTGTTGGGCCTGAGTTCAAATCTGACCCCAGACACTTACTAGCTGTGTCACTTAACCCTGTTTGCTTCACTTTCCTCATCTATAAAATGAGCTGGAGAAGGAAATGGCAAACTACTCTAATATTTTTACCAAGAAAACCCCAAATGGAGTCATGAAGAGTTAGACCCAACTGAAATGACTGAACAACAGCCACAACAACAACAAATATGTAATGTATTTACTGAAGGAAGAGGCTTGCAGATTAAAAAGAGCCCAGCAGATAACAAGTCTGGCAGAAGTGAAGCAAAATCACAAGGAGAATTTTAAAGTAGGGGAATCTAGCAATGGCTAAGAAAATATAGTGCTTTAAGGTGTTATAAAGCACTTTCTACACATCAACCCCATGAGGTTAGGAGTTGCAATATTACTGTCCACATTTTACAAATGGAAAAACCAAGAATCAGAGAGATAAAGTGACTTGCTCAAAGTCACAGAGCTAATAAGATTTGGAGTTGTGATCCTAAAAAGGAATTTTAAACAGGAAGAAACACTAAATAAGACTGATCAATAGAATGGGAAAAGCTAGGGAATGGAGAGGGTAGTAACTGGGAGAGTGAAAGGAGAAGGTTAGTAGTAGAATAAGATTGATGTGGATTAAATGGGTGAGTAGGAAGTGGTTAGGAATTATTTAACAAAACTGATCTTGCATTTCCTAATTTGAAGACCAGGCAGGAAAAGGATTTATCCAATACTTAATGCAGAACAACTTGCCTTCTCAACAGATCTGAGAAGTCACAGAATCAAATGAGTAGATATGTTTATTTCACACAGGACCTTTTTTTTCAGAATCTAAGAAGTTGAGAGAGAGGTAATAAACAAGTACATTCTGTTGAATAATTTGAATTGAAGCATTTGAAATACATACCTGTACTCAGACTTGTACACCGATCTGGAAAGGGTCAAAATCTACGGAGTGATTCAGAAGTAGCAGCGTACCTTCTCTTGGTCATCTTGCTCAGGTTTGGGTTTCCAGAGGAGGTGGGTTCCTAGTTAAAATCCCTCCTTTCACCAATCTCTTGAAAAGTATTGGATTTGTGAGATTCATCCTTTACCTGTACTTGATAGAGGTTAGAATTTGGGGATTCTTGAGCAGCTTCCGGGGACATTCCTCTAAAACTTGTTCCTGCGTATGTAGATTGTAGAGGTGTAGAGGTTTTGGGGTGCTTGGTGGCGCCAAGTCTGCCTGAATGAATTCAGCCCAAATCTTCTTCCAGCCAGAGAAAAAGTTTATTAAAGATAAATCACATATAGGCCAGGTGATGTCCATGAGGACGAGCCAGCATGAGAAAATCTCAGCCTCTAGGCTTGAGAGATTCTCAGGGTTTAAATGGGGGCTAAGGTGGATCTTAAATACACTAAAGTAACTTTGTGTAGCCAGAGGAAGGGAAGTTGGTTGGGTCGTTTGGAAGGTAATAAACAATGAGAATAGATAATGAGGGGAGCTGAAAGGTAGAAGTTTGCTTTCAAAGGGAGATAAAGAGAGTAGATAAGGAACCTACAAGTTTTAAGGGTTTTCTAGGACAGTAGACAAACTTCTTTTTAGGGCTAGGGGTAAAGGTGCATTTGAATAAGCTTTCAAAGAGAGATAAAGTGAGTCTACAAGGAATCTAAAAGCTGTAAGGGTCTTCTGGGGTCTGTAAACAGACGAAAAGGGGCAAAGGGGAAAAGGATAAAAGATCTCGGCTTCTGAAACTGAATGAAACCCTGGTCATAGACCACTTTGGGACCTGGGATTAATATACAAATGGGATCATGAGATAATTACTATGGGAAATGGAGTTAAAACTTCAGAGAACATTCCTGAAGAACAGGGTGGGGAAAGAAGAAACCTAAATGTCATTCAATTTTCTAAGGGTGATGAGAGTGGGGTAAAAGAGATAAGAAATATACAGAGATCAACAGTTCCATTTAGATCTAATGGAGACTTTATTCCTCTCATTGCTGTGGCCTGTCTGGAGTTATATATCTCTCTCTTTCCCTAAAATTTGTTGCAACAGATCATAACTCTCCCCTTCACCTTACCTTCTGAGTTGGTTAGTCAAGCTCTCTCTCCAAATCTTCCAGCATAGTTAGGGCTTTCTCTCCACTCTCAAGTTGATACACCCACGTCTGGAGCTCCTCAGGCAGTATAGTGATGAACTGCTCCACCACCAGGATTTGTTGCTTTGTATGCATTTCTGGCCTTAGCCACTGGTGGCAAAATTCCTGGAGTCTTGCTCCAAGCCTCACGAAGGCCATAACTGCCTGAAGCCTTCATGGAAGATCTACCACCTGTGGAGATTGTTTCCTTGATGACAAGCTTTCTGACTTAAGGAATGGTCTTCTTTCTTTACTATTAAAGGACAATTCCCTTCCCTAAGAGCTTGTAAGAAAGGGGAAAGGGTTGCTGATTCATTCCACTCCATAGTCATCCTGTCCTTGATCAGCTCATAAGGCAACACAATTCAACTGAGAGGATTACTGCTTCAAGGCTACTCCTGTAATGAAATGAAATGATTGTTTAACATAGGAATGATTATCTATATAGAGTTTAATGAGGGCTGGTCACAAAGGAAATTTCCGAAAGAAAAGTGATCTCAGATCACGGTCCTCACATAAAATGATTGTAATATTTGCTTAGCTGTCCACCCAGAAATGGACAGAAAATACAGCAGTAGTGCTAAAAGAATGGCGCTATTTCCTTATCAGTTAGTGAAGTCCAGGACTCTAGAAAATGTTTCCAGTTTAGGGTGGATATATAAAGTTTCCTATGTAACTATAACTTACATGTATACTAACTTTATGATTTACAAAATACTTTCCACATAGCAATCTTATTTCCATTTCATAGATGAGGAAAGTGAGGCTGAGGAAAGTGAGGCTTAGAAAAGTTAGGGGACATGCTCCAAAGTTGCATATAGCCGGTAAATATTGGAGAAGGGATTCAAATCTAGACCTTTAGATTATGTCCAATGTTCTTTTGTCCATACTGTGTGGTGTCTTATCATGACATAGCCTGGCTTTCCTCATGGTTCAGTCTTCTCCCTTGATCAAATTTACAGGGAGTGGGCTCACTGATGTACTCTGTTTCACATCCTACTTCCCAGTCTGCTCAATACGTATTCTTCCATCAAATCTTCTGTCTGCAACTCCTAAAACAAATTCCTCCGTGACAGGGAAATCACTTCTTCCCTGTGTATTACTGTAGTTAAACATATTATTTTTAAATCTTGTGGGATTCTAAAATAAATTATTTAAAGAGATCTAAGAGTTTCAAAAAGTAGGAAAACACATGGGATTTATGAGTTACAAAATCCAGATTTAGAGTTATATGGGATCTTTGAAGACTACAGAAGCAGATAAAGTTGTAGGGACCTTAGGGGTGAAGTGATTGTACTCAAGGTCATATAGTAAATTACAGGCCTGAGATTTGAACTCAGGTCCTTGAGTCCAAATCCTCTTTCCTCTACACTAGTCAGTCAGTCAAATAATATTTATTAAGGGCCTATTATGTGGCAGGCACTGTGTTAAGCACTGGGATACAAAGAAGGGCCAAATCAAAACAAAACAAAAAAAACCCCAAAACAATCACTGCTTTGAAAGAGATCATAGTCTAATTTTTTTTAAAAATGACTTCTAAAGGATTCTGGCTCTATAACTTTCTCGCTATATGACTTTGGACAAATTACTTCCCTTCTTTTTGTCCTCAGTTTTCTCATTTGTAAGATGGCAATAATTTATACTACCTACCTCACAGGATTATTAAGTGCTATCTAATAAAATGCTATCTAAAAACACAAATTAGTATTAATACACAATAGAAATTAGTGTTCAGTACAGAACAGAGGTGACAAATCTTTATCAGAAAGTCAAATATTACTCTAAAGAGTTCATATCAAGTTGCAATGTAAATTATATGTTTAGATGCATGCCAAAGGTTGAAAAGGGAGTGACTGAAAAAGAAATAGACTAAAATTAGTGTAGAACGATTTTACTAGCAATTTGGCTATGAAAGGGAGGAAAGCGATACAATAACTTAAAGGGGTGGTAGGATCTAAAAAAAAATTTTTTTAAGGATGGGAAAGACTAAGCATGTTTGAAGGCAGCAGGGAAGTAACCAATTTATGGAGACCAAACTAAAAGACTAGAGAGAAGGTTTGGGGGTTGATTAAAGGGGCAACTTGAAGGAGAAGGCTAAAGAGAATGGGAATAAAGGTGTTAGCAATGGCAAGGAGAAGGCCTACTGTATTATCAAGACTATAGAAAAATGACAAAAGAATGGAGGTTGAAGTCAAGGAGTTTTGAGATGACAGAAAAAAAGGAGCAGGAGCTTATGACAAATGGCCTAGATTTTCCAAGTAAAGTTGTAAGGTCCTCAGCTGAGAGGAGATGATGGGGACAGGGAGAGTTCAGGAGGTTTAAAGAGAGATTTGCAACAGCATCAATTGTTGTTCAATCATGTCTTGACTCTAAAGGGCTGCTAGATGGTACTAAAGACTCATCTTCATTAGTTCAAATCCAGCCTCAGACACTTACTAGCTGTGTGACCCTGGGCAAGTCACTTATCCCTGTTCATCTGTTTCCTCATCTGTCAAATGAGCTGGAGAAAGAAATAGCAAACCACTCCAGAATCTTCACCAAGAAAACCCTAGATGGGGTCACAAAGAGTTGGATATGACTAAACCCCATGTCTGACACTATGTGACGCTATGGACCTTTTGTCCATGGGGTTTTCTTGGCAAAGACACTGGAGTGGTTTGCCATTTCCTTCTCCAATGCACCCCCATTTTACAGATGAGGAACTGAGTCAAATAGGGGTAAGGGACTTACCTACAGTCATATAGCTAGTAAGTATCTGAGGCCAGATTTGAACTAAGATCTTCCTAACTCCAAACCCTGTCCTCTATTCACTATACCACTTAGCCGCACCAATGGATAGATTAGAGTTCGGTAAAAGGATTAATTTGCTTCAGGAAGGTTCAGCTGAAGTTAAAGATAACATGAATTTGTAGTTGCCAGTTAGCTTAGGTGTGTGACTTCTTTAAATTCAGCATACCAACAGAAGGGGGAAGGTGGAGGTAGAAAGTGGAAATGATCCAAAATTGGGAGTAGACAAGAAAAAGTAGCAGTAGGCCAAAGGACCAAGGGATTTGAAAGTAAAGTTGAAAGGTAAAGTCTGAGTAAAGTTGAAATTGTAGGAGCAACATTGAGAAGGGAGAACAGTGAAGTCAGAGCAGGGTTAATTAGGAAAAATAATAAAGGGGTTGAGGAATTGACTATCACATTGTGGGCTAAGAATAAATTTCTGAGAGTTATAGCATAGAGAGAGAGAGAGATGGAATAATATGAGGTTATAGTCATGGAGAGAAATGTCAGGAGTTTTGATATGGAACAATTATAGATAAAATGGTGAGAGAAAGGGGGTGATCATCCCTGTAGAGGCACCTTAAAATAACCATCCTAGGGGAAGTGAATAAGCAATATGGGGGGGGGGGAGCAGTTAGTTTGTAAGGGATTCATAAAAATGAGGGTGGATTAAGGGATGCAGTGGCCAGAAGCAAAATAGACTTTTGAGGAAGGAAATACAGTTAGTAATTATAACTGTGAGTGTGAATGAGATGACCTCACCCATAAAATGGAACTAGATAGCAGAATGGATTAGAAACAAAAATCCAACAATATGTTTTTTTTTTCAAGAGACACATTTAAAACAGAAAAACACATGCAGAGTTAAAGTACTGTAGCAAAATTTAATTTAAAAAAGACAGGGGTAGCAATCAAACAGACAAACCAAAAGCAAAAATAGACCTAATTAAAAGAGATAATCAGAGAAACTACATTTTGTGAAAAGGCACCATAGACAATGAAGTAATATAAAAAATTTTTCCAGCATGTGTCTGTGATTAAGGTCTTATTTTTCAACTACATAGGTAACTGGGTCAAATTTACAAAAATGAGAGTCATTCCTCAATTGATTAAAGGTCAAAGGATATGAATAGGTAGTTTTCAAAAGAAGAAATCAAAGATATCTTTAGTCACACAAAAATGCTCTAAATTACTATTGATTACAGAAATGCAAATTAAAACAATTCTGAGGTACCACATCACACCTGTCAAAAATGACAAATGCTGTATGGATGAGGGAAAATAGGTACACTAATAAACTATTGGTGGAGTTGTGAACTGTTCCAACCATTCTGGAGAACAATTTGGTAATAAACTCAAAGGGCTATAAAATGGTGCCTTCCCTTTGACCCAGCAATACCACTTCTTGTTCAGTTACGTCCAATTCTACATGACCCCATGGACTTTGTCCATGGAGTTTTCTTGGCAAAGATACTAGAGTAGTTTGCTATTTCTTTCTCCAGTGTGTCCCTATTTTGCAGATGAAGAACTGAGGCAAATAGGAGTTAAATGACTTGCCCAGAGTCTCACAGTTAGCAAGGGTCTGAAACCAGATTTGAACTCAGATTTTCCTTGGTGTTCTATCCATTCACCACCTAGCTGCCCCAACAATATTGCTACTAAGTCTGTATCCCAAAGAGATCAAAGAAAAAGAAAAAGGACCTATATGTACAAAAATATTCATAGCAGCTTTTTTTGTGGTGGCAAAGAATTGGAAATTGCTCGTCAATTGGGGAGTGGCTGAACAAGTTATGGCATGTGATTGTTGATGGAGTACTATTGTGCTATATGAAATGATGAGGGGGGTGGTTTCAGGAAAAAACATGGCAAGACCTAGATGAAGTGATGCAAAATAAAGTAAGAAGAAGCAGGTTATTGTGTACAATAAAAGCAGTGTTGTAATGATGATCAACTGTGAAAGACTTGGCTACTCTGATCAATACAATGATCTAAGAAAATCCCAAAGAACTCATGATGAAAAAATGCTATCTACTTCTAGAAAGAGAACTCATAAACTCAGAGTTTAAATTAAAGTACAGTTTTCTCACTTTTTTTGCAATATGGCTAATATGAAAATGTTTTGCATGATTTCACATGTATAATTGATATAATTTTGCTTGACTTGAGTGTGGGAGGGTTGGGAGGGAGAGAATTTGAAATTCAAAATTTAAAAAGAAAAGAATGTTAAAAATAATAAATTTGAAAAAAGAATGTAGGAAAACTATACATTTTATTGAATGTCCCAAATTACTGCTCACATTTATTTGTATTCTATAAATTGTGTGCTTTTTCTTCAGCATTTCTAGGGTTTCTCCTAGAGACTGTAATCTGACATGAAATTGAAGTCTCATCTCAATAGACTTTTGTAATCATGTTCCTGAGTGTGTTGAATTCCAGTTAAGAGTCTAGCTTTGCTCTAACAATATTGCTTTCCTTTAGTTGAAAATAATCTATGCAATGGAGGGGTATCATACACACCCAGATGGAATGAATCAATTAAGTTGAAGTCTTTTTATTGGACATGGGGAATCTACCACATTTGCCCTTCTATATTTATCATCTATTTGTTGAGGTAATAGTTATCCTCTTCTAAGCAGTTTTGGCTACAGTTTTACAAAAGTCTTGACAGCCTTCTGTAATCATGGTTCTCAAAATACTGAATCAGAATTAAATTTTGCTTCCCTCTTTCAATGTTGTTTTCCGTTAGTTGGAAATTATCTTTCTCGTCTGTAAGGAATCATATACTCACAAAGGCACAATTCAGTTGAGCTGAAGCCCTTTTATTTGACTTCAGGAATCTATCCAATCTTACTTGACTTCAGGAACCTAATTTGGACTTTTCTATCTATGATTTATATGCTGAGACAACAGTTTTCCTCTTCTAGGTGATTTTATTAACTGAAAGCAAGATTTCATTATCAGTCAACTGCAGGATGGACAGGATGAGGAATCTTTACAATGTATTTAACTCAAATTATTGACTGGATTTATTATTATGTACTTTAATTCTTAAGACACCATATTTTGTTTTTTTATGGCAGAAATATCAATACTCCCAATATTGGTAACAATCTGGAGGCCGCCACTGCCAATTACATTAATATCTTCCAAAAAGTTCCATACCTTCTTTTACTTTTACAATATGTGGCTCCAAGAAGCTATAGCATGTACAGTAGCCACACTCCAGTAAAACTACCTCGGCAGATGGGCTAAACCATTTTGAGAGTAACTAACAGGCCTTAAACTTGTCAGTGAGTTAGAGGGATATCTATCCCAAGCATGTAAAGACTTCTCCCAGCAGAATGGGTGGATGAAATGGCCATGAAGGCAGCTGAAGCTAGTGCTTTGAAGCACTTAGAGTTTGGTCAGACATTGAAGACACCAAGCTCATCTACTGCATCGCAGGCCATTGCTAGTTGTCTTGACTTTTGTTCTGCCGTTGGACTTCAATGACTCTGGAAGAGAGAATGAGGCTGATGACTTTGTGCAACTCTGTCTCACTTAAATCCAATTGATGCACAAATCAAGACATCACTTGTGATTTTATTGGTCCTCTTCCGAAATGAAGGAAAACAACAATCCGATTGCACTCAATGGAATTAACCTGGCCTATCAGGAACAATACAGACCTGAATGGGTTCCAGGGTGGTTACTTGACATCATTATCTGATTCCAAATAACTTTTCTCTATTCTTTCTAAAGCAAGCAATCTTATATAACTTAGGGGTCTTCACTGATAAGTAGATGAAGATCCACCAGAAATGGACCTAGAGTTACATAGATTGCTTTCTTGAAGCAGTATGCCATTATTTTCCATTGAAGTAACCTATCCCATTGACTGAGAACAATTTACAACCACCCAAAATAAAATAGGTGTGTTTCATGCCTGTTACTTGACTTCAGCATGGTACGCTTTGACCTAGATATGCAGGTCAAAACTTTATTCATTAGAGAAAGAACTAATTTGATTATCTGAGATTCCACATATCCACATAAATTTCACCAAAGGTAGTATTTCACTCTTTTTCCTTTAGAAAAAGCAAAAAAAGGAAATAATTGAATGGAATTACAATGAAAATTGCTCTTAATCGTGAGTAATATAGAAAAAGTATCCTTTTCAAGAAAAGTCACAAGTCATTCATTAATAGATATTCTTGATTCCAGTAAACTGTATTGAGCATTTCTCAAGGATTCCTCTAATAGGCTACCTTATAACATGAAGTGAAAGAATGTATAGTCTATTTGATGAAGCACAGGAAAAAATTGAATGGGAATTAAGTGATTTCTTTTTCTTTCACTGTATGTTTTGTTTACATAGACATTAGCCCATTGATTGAGAACCATTCACTCACAAAGGTAATGAATCTGTAGAATAGTTTGGCTTTAATTTGGCTCCAGGTATCTCTTTTGTTCCCACCTCTATATTAAGATCCCGAAAATTAACACTGGCTTTCATTTTCTGAAATATCAGTTATACTCTTCTAAACAATTTTCAGAACAAAAGGCAATATTGCAGTTGGTGCAGAGGAAAAGCCTATTTCATTTGTCAATAACAAGCAAATGGGAATAATGGATGGGAAAGATTGTAATGTATTTAATTCAAATAATTTACACCTTCAATAGGAAATGTGCCTTACTAGGAAGGTAAGGCACATTTCCTATTTATACATATAATTCCTGTAGATTATATTATGTTTCTAAATACTTTTCCTTTATTCTCTATAGAGATATGAATATGATATAACTTGGTGGACTCTACAAGCAATTAGACAAAGGTTCTCCAAAAAGGAATTATAGTTACATATATTCCTTTCTGAAGCAGTACGCTCTTATTTTCTATAGAGGTAACCTATCCCATTGATTGAGAAGAAAATACTCCCTACCCCTCCAAAATGAAACAGGTGTGTTCCATGCCAGTTATTTGACTTTAGCATGATACTTGATATCCAGGCATAACTTTGCTCATTAGAAAAAGCACTCATTTTGCATTGTGGAGTTTCAATATGTCCATATTCTAGATTCCATATATAAGCAACAGTCTCACCAAATGCAAGGTACCACTCTTTTCTTTTCTTGTCCATTTTATTTTCTTCTTGCAAATTCTCTCCTTCCCTTTAGCTGTTCCCCACCCATAAGAAGGCAGGAAATGCAATATCCACTATACATATGATATTTTATTTCCACAATAGTTTTGTTCTGAAGAAAAAAAAATAAATGCAAGAAAAAGAAAGAGAGAAAAGGTTGCTTTTATCTGTACTCAAATCCGTCAGTTCTCTATGATTCACATAAGACTACATAGCAATCTTCTGAAAAGCTTTCCACAGTTCTCCCTGCAATGTGACATGGAATACAAGGTTCCACAACCTGATTGATGCGAGTTCTGCAAACGAATGAGAATTCTGTGTGTTCTTTTCCTATAAGAATATTTCTTTGTTTTCCATGGTTATAAAGTATCCAAGCCAAGGAAATCACAGAAAGGGAGTGAATCTGATGTTCTGAAGGCCATTTATTTGACTTTAGGTATCTCTTCTATTACCACTACTATATGATGGTCCTTTAAATTACCATGTTTTATTTGTTAAAATAATATTCTCGTGTGGATAATTTTATCAGCACAAGTCAAGCTATCATTGTCATGGACTGAGAAAGAAATCTAACTTTTTGACTGTGATAATTACATTATTTATAGCCATTTTTTGGGGGGGGGCTAGGCAATGGGGTTAAGTGACTTGTCTGAGGCCAGATTTGAACTGAAGTCCTCCTGAATCCAGGGCCGGTGCTCTGTCCACTGCAACACCTAGCTGCCCCATTTAGAGCCATTTTTTACAGGTATTTGGAGGGGTTTAAGGAGAGCTCAAGCAAGTCACTGCTTTTACTCCGCCATCTTGGCTCCACCGAAGATTGTTTTAATATGCATTTCTCTAATCAGTAATGATTTAGAACACTTTTTCATAAGACTATAAATTGTTTTGATTTTTTTCATTGGAAAACTGTCTGTTGAGAAATGGTCCTTTGATCATTTATCAATCGGGGAATGACTCATATTCTTCTAGATTTGACAAAATTCTTTATGTATTTAAGATATAAGACCTTTATTTGAGAAACTGTCTGTAATCCCCCCTACAATTTTCTGCTTTCCTTCTAATCTTGGCTACATTTGTTTTATTTGTACAAAACCTTTTTGATTTAATGTAATTGAAATTATCCATTTTACACCTAACTTTGCTCTCTATCTCATTTATTTATAAATTCTACACCTATCCATAAATCTCATAAGTAATATGTTGCATATTCTAACTTTTTTGATAGTATTTTTCTTTATATCTAGTATATATCATGTATCCATTTTGACCTTATCTTAGTAAATGGTATAAAATATTGGTCTATGCCTAGTTTCAGCCATACTGCTTTCCAGTTTTCCCAATAATTTTTATCAAATAATGAATTCTTATCCCATACAAAGTTCTTATATTTATTTGCTGCTGTAAATTGTATGTCTACTCTATTCCATTGATCTACCTTTCTGTTTCTTAGCTAGTACCAGATGGTTTTGATAATTACTGCCTTATAATATAGTTTTAGATCTGGTACTACTAAGCCTCCTTCCTTCGCATTTTTTCCCCATTATTTCCTTTGATATTCTTGACTTTTTGTTCCTTGTTTGATAAAGATTGTTTTGTTTTAAATATAGGAAGCTGAAACATATACAATGTAAGCCAAATGTAAGATTCGCTAGCTATCTGTAGAGAAAAACCAATCTTTTTAATGGAGTAAAATAACCAAAATTTCTATAAATCATGAAGGAAAATTATTTTTGGAAAGGATTATTACCTAGTCATTGACTCTTTTTGTGGATTTCTAAAAACTGCAGATTAAACCTCTTAAAGGATTTCCTTAATTCCTCCCAATGGTCCCATTATTGCATGTAGTGAAAGACTCAACAGCTGGAATTATGTAGGTTCTGAAAAAAATGAATAGGTGTTCTGAATGTTGTTTCTTTAAGAGAGTAATTACTGGCTGTACATGGATATGATGTATACTAGAAAGAAGTATGATTTCACAAAAATGGAGTTATCTGATTAGCTGTGGACACTAGCTTTCTGACCTATATTCCCTAGAATATCAAGGACCTTCATATTACCACTTGATTTAATGAGTTCAAATCACAATGATTCTCATGAGGGTTATTTTCTTGCATAGCAAGATATCATTGTCTTGGAGTGAGGAAAAATACTATGGACTGCAATGATTCACTCAAATAATGGAAGAGAATAATGGTTATACAATATCCTTCCTTACATCCTTATTCCTTAAATATTGTCACATTCCAAATGTTTTTCCTTTTTTGACTCTATTGTAGAACTATTTCACAATTGGACAATTGAAGTAAGAGATTTAAATACTTAAAGAGTGTTACATATTTTGCAATGCAAACCAAAGATAAGATTCTCTAGTTATCAATGGAAAGAAACCAATCATTTTAATTGAGTGAAATACCAAAAAAAAAATTACTGTAAACCAAGATCATGAAAGGAAAAGAAAATTACAAGGAATATATCTAGTCATTGACCCTTTTCTTTATTAACATGTACTTCAAAAAGCCTACATAATGGATTTCCATGTTTTTTTCCAAAGGTATTGGAAGGCTCCTCAGCCTGACTTTTTTCAGAAAAAAAGAATGAATGGGTGTTCTATATCTTTTTGATCTGTAAGAATACTTTCTGGCTGTACATGGATATGATATATCCTAGCAAGAGAAAATGATTACACAGTAAGAAAAGTATCTGGTATGCTACTGACCATTCAGTTGATGCTAGCAGTCTGACCTATATCCTGTATATAAAGAGCCTTTGTGTTACAACTCAATTTTATTGGTTCAAACTGCAGTCATTTTCATTAGGGTAATCGCCATACATGGCAAGATATCACTGTCATATATTGAAGGAAAATACTAACTTTAATGCACTGCAATGAGCACTAAACTATTAGACTGGAGGTGGTGTAATGCACTATACTTAATTAAAACAAAAGAAGAGAATCCTGGTTATCCTTCCAAAGAAATATTTTTTCACATTCAAATTGTTTTCCTTTATTGACTCAATTATAGAAATATTTCTTAATTGGGATGTCTCCCCTTCTCACCACCCCCCTAGCTGCCTCATATTTTATAGAAAAATTGAGATCATAATAGTGAGCTCCCTCTTCTTCCATCTTAGATGCCTTCTTCTACAATCTCCTCTTTCACCTATTTCATATGATGAGGTGGTCTTACTCCTTACCAAAGCTAATCCCTCAAGTCTTCCCATTCCATCTTATCTCCTCTAACAAATTGCCTTCTCTATTTTCTCCACTCTATCACTTATATTTAATTTCTCTCTCCCTGCCCCAAGTCTCTCCCCACTTGAATCCATCCTCCATTCAACTGTCAAAGTGATTTCACTAACTATGCAGGTTCAATCATGTCACTCTCATACTCAATAAACTCCAGTGACCCTCTATTGCCTCTAGGATAAAATACATAATCTTATTTGGAATTCAAAGTCCTCATAACCTAGCCCCTGCCTACCTTTCCAGTATTCTTACATCTCACTTCCCAAAATATATTCCTTGTTCCAATGACACTGACCTTCTTGCTGTTTGATGAGCAAGGTGCTCAAAATCTCTTGACTCTGGGCATTTTCTCTGGCTGTCAGAAATGATCTCCTTCCTCATCTGTGCGTACTGGCTTCCCTGGCTTCTTGTAAGTATCAACTAAATTTCTCTTTTCCAGGAAGTCTTTTTCTAACCCTTCTTAATTCTAGTGCCTTCCCTCTCTGTTAATTATTTCTTATTTATCCTATATGTAGCTTCTTGGTATATATTTGTTTGCATCTCCCTCATTAGACTGTGATCTTCTTGAGGGAAGGGACAGTCATTTGTCTCTTTTTGTATCCCCAACATTTAGCATAGTGCCTGGAACATAATGGGTGCTTAATAAATGTTTTTAATTGATTGATTGTTTTATCCTACTATCTGCTTTCATTTTATGGGTGAGTTCATTCCATTTTTATTCATAGTTATGATTGTTAATTGTGTAGTTCCCTCCAACCTATACTCTTGTATTTTTCCGTCTCTTTGCTTCCACTTACAAATAAGAAGATGGTAGAAGAGTTTTCTTGATGTTTGTGGCTCCATGAGTGAAATATTCTTTACTGCATTCTAATTCTGAGAGTTTTTCTTCATTTCTTCATTTTGAGAAAAAAATTTCTTTATTTCCTTCTTTTGCACCATTCACATTCCTCCCTCCAATATTCAAAACAGTTTTGCTTATGACTATTCCCTTACCTACCTTGCTCTCCCTCTTATACCTCTCTCTATCCTTCCTTAGCCCCCATCCCTTTCTGCTTCCTTTTTGAATTTAATATATTTTTATGCTAATACCTATCTGTGTAATTGTGTTTAATCTTCCTTTAATCATTTCAGATAAAAGTGAGGTTCAATTTGCTTGTTCCCTTCCCTTCCTTTTTCTATGACTATGTATCTTTTATCTTATGCATCTCTGTAATGATTCCTCTTCTTCCTTTCTTTCCCAATATAGTCTTCCTGTCCCTACCATTTTTGTCTTATGCTATGACGATAAAACAGAAAAAGACACCCACAGACCTTCTATCACTTTCTCTATGATCCTTAAAGATATTTGTTTCTTATCCTCCAATTAACATATAAATATTTAGTCTCCATTAAAAAGTTTTTTACATATATTTCTTGTGCCTGTGCTTCCCTTTCAAAATATCTACTCAATTCTGGCCCTTTATTCAGAAAAAATGAAAAATTATTCCATTAAAGGTTCATTTCCCCTCCCCTCACTTGCTTCTCCCCCTCTTGGTATCCCTCACTATAAGATTGTATTCAGTTTTGATGAATAAATTACTTATCTTTGGTCATAAACCTTTATCTCTTGTTTTTTGGAATATTATGTTTCAATCTCTCCTGTTTTTCTTTAAGGCTGATAAGTTTTATATGATATTTATTGTGGATCTTGGTCCTTGAAATCTTTTTTTTTTCTTCTTCAGCAATTTATAGTATTTTGGGGCAGCTAGGTGGCACAGTACATAGAGTGCCACGACTGAAGTGAGGAAGACTCATCTTCATAAGTTCAAATCTGGCCTCAGACATTTACTAGCTGTGTGACCCTGAGCAAGTCACTTAACCCTGTTTGCCCCAGTTCCTCATCTGTAAAATGAGCTGGAGAAGGAAATGGCAAACCACTCCAGTATCTTTGCCAAGAAAACCCCAAATGGAGTCACAAAGAGTTGAACACAACTGCAACAACTGAGCAACAACAAGAAATATTTTTTTCCCTTGTAAGCTCTGGATTTTGAAAATGACATTGCTTTGAGTTCCATTTTTAAGTTTCTTTACAGAGGTGACCAATGGATTCTTTTTAATTTCACTTTGTCCTATGGGCCATTTTCATTTATAAATTCTTGAAATATAGTATTTAGGCTTTTTTTTCTGATCATGGTTTTGATATAGTCAATCATTATTTTATTATTCCTCTTTGAACTGTTTTCCAGGTCATTTAAAATATTATATTTCTAATATTTGGGTTTTTTTAAAAATCTTTTTGGTTCTGTACTTTTTCTTGTTGTCTTGTTGGGTTGTTTTCTATTTGGCCCATTCTAATTTTTAGAGCATTCAGCTATCAGATGAGGTTTTCCACCATCTGTACTTGTGTCAAATTTCCTTGTCATTATTTCCTCTCTAGCTTTTTCATTCCGTATCTCTTGTTTTATTTCTTCCTGGTGCTCCAGCTATCCCTATTGCCTATACATTTTATTCTCTGTTGCTTTTCCTTAGACATATTATGGGGTTGCTATCCATCTTCCTTGATGTTTGCCTCTTGGGTATCCCTTAAACCAAGGTATTTTCTCATAATATTTGGAGTTTTCCTTGCTTTGTTCATCTAGGTCGGGGGTGGTGGTCTTTACTTGAGTCAAATTCTGCAACTTTTATACCCTGAGTATATTGTCCCAGATTAGGTCCCTCCTTCAACAAACTCGAGGGCAGCTCTGGTATTCTGCTCTGCCTGAGGGAATCCCCTTTGCCATAGAGCTAGTTCTAAGATCTCCACCTGCCATAGGCTTTTCTTGAGATCCCTGCCTCCTACTGTTGTACTTGGAGGCTGAGCCCATGCTGGACTCCTTTGGGGAGGCTTTTGGGACTTCTTGGACTAAATTTTATTTAAGGCATATCTCTCACAATTGAGCCAATAGTGTTTCCCTGGACCTGTGCACAATAGTCCAAGGTTGATGTCCTTACATGGTCTCCTGCATCCACTGGCTTTGGAGAAAGCTTAAACTAGGCTCAGGACCTATTAGGTTCAGGTCAGGCTCTGCTACTATTTTACTGAGCTTGGGAGTATTGCACTGGAACCACTTAGAATGCTTTCTCTGGCTGGGTTCCTATAACCATGGGCTTCAGGGAAGGCTCAGATTGGGCTCAAGGCTATTTACTTCATTCTGTGAGTGTTATGCTAGAACAGCCCAAAATGAGCTCCTACAGTTTCTCAGAAGTCTTAGGCACTGTTGGGCTCATGCCAGGAATGCTGCACCTGCCCAAAGCCTCCAGGGCCTGTCTCAGCTCTGTTTTCTGTGTCTCACCATTAACCTATTCCAGTGTCTCTGTAGGACTGGGAAAGTGGAGTTTCTTACGGATTTTTTATTTTGGTGGGGGGTTCTAAAAATGATTCTTTTTTATTTCTTACTGGAGTTGGGCATTTTAAAGTCCTCTGTAGGGATATGTGTGTGTGTGTGTGTGTGTGTGTGTGTGTGTGTGTGTGTGTGTGT